>NW_027618478.1:0-71421 GCF_964187855.1 Myxine glutinosa | reverse complement strand
GGCACTCTTCCGCTGATTTGTAGTCCAGAGTTCTTTTTAATAGTTCCCGCTGCCCGGCATCGACCCATCCCCATAGGGTTGATGGCACTCTTCAGCCTGAAGGGCCTGCATCGTGACACAGGGTCCACATGGCCACAAAGCATGAGGTGAATCCTTTGGCCCATGTGGCCTACATTTGAAAAAAAACACGATGTTCATCTCTTCGTCGACAATGGCAACATATTGATGGGACCACGTGGCCGCTCAACATGGGAGTCTTCTTTGCCCACGTGGCCCAATTCAATGACCAAGAAGTAAGGGTCGTCTCTCAGCAATGATGAGTTCAACGTCCTTGTACTGGCCTTTTTATCGCAGAAGGCCCGGAAACTGTGAACTTGTCCCTCCATGATCTGATGGCAACAAACACGCACAGCAGGTGAGGGACACATGGCAATGGCAAGATGGTTAGGCAAGACATGGCATGGCACGATGGACTGGGCATGCAAATAGGCAATATGGCAAGGCATGTTAATGGCAAACAATGCAAGGAAAATGGGAGGGCAACTTGACCGTCAGGCATCGCTGGTCAGCTTCTTGTGGTCATAGCATGGCATGATGCACAGGGCATGCAAACAGGCAATACGTCAAGGCAACTTGACTGGCAGGCGTCGCTGGCCGGCTTCTCGTGGTCTCGTGCCTGGGAAAATGATGGTATGGACGGCAACGGGTCAGACGGCCAACCCATACTCCAGCTTACCCGTCCCCTAATCCCTTTAACTACTCTCCCTTTGCCCCTTTCATTTGCTAACCCTGTCTTCCTATTACCTTCTAACTAGTACTGCTAATCCCTTTGAAGCCCGCTAATCTAATTTCACACTCGGCCATCTCCCCAAGGTCCTTCTGGTCTTATAGACTCAGTAAGAAGTCCGGCCTGCATGAAATCTTAGCAAAAGGTGAACATCCATTTGCAGGCACCTGGCTTCCCCGCATGGAGCATAACCGATGGTCATCCGAGGAAGGGGCAGGAGGAGGGCAAGAAAGTGCGAACATGCATGGTATCAAGGAGGAACACTCTGACTACCCCAACATTTCAAGAATCCCTTTCACTCTTAAAAACAAAATACTCTGAGTTGTTAGGGTTAGGGTTAGGGTTAGGGTTAGGATGTCTTTGAAGAGAAAATCTTTGAGGGAGAAAGATGTACATGTTGAACACTTGTACACTTGAACACTTGAACACTTGAACACATGTTGAATACTTGTATTATATCTTGTATTATTATCTTGTATTATTATCAAACTATCAAACTCTCCAAATATATCTTCAGTTCTCCAGCTTTTAATGAGCGCACGTAATGACGTCACTGCCATGTACATACGCTCTGCCTGTCAAGCTCTCAAGAGAACCCTCCGCCAGAGCAGAATTTTGATCTTAGTTCAGATACTGTCATAAGTTCATGTAAAACTCACAGTTACCGACCTGGTTTCGCCCTTTTGGGGCTCATCAGGGCAACGCAGTGAGTCCTGCATACACTTATGACTCTGAAAACCTTTCTGTTATATACCAGTTACTATGCGATTTCATACCATCAGTGGTGAACCGCAATTAAGGTATCCCATCCAGCTATGCTGTACCTTAATGGGAGCGATAAGTACCATCTGCCACATGGCACATTATCTCTGGTATCCACTCATTATATGGAATCGCCTGGATGCAGCCGGGAACAACCAATACAAATATATCTTCAGTTCTCCAGCTTTCAATGGGCGCACGTAATGACGTCACTGCCATGTACATACGCTCTGCCTGTCAAGCTCTCAAGAGAACCCTCCGACAGAGCAGAATTTTGATATTAGTTCAGATATTTTGATCTTAGTTCAGCTTGTCGAGAATTAAAGATCGACCGTCCTGAAGCTACGTCCGCGTCTGATTTAATCTCCCGATTATTTATATTATTTCATGCAAATGAGACGTCCTGCTCATACTGTGGAGTTTCTTCTATTTCTTGCAGTTATATATATATATATATATATATATATATATATATATATATATATATATATTGTTGCGGATATGAGGACTGTATATTTTTTTGATTGTGTGAATTATTATTATTGGTTATTCTGCGCGTCCTGCCTCCGGAGCTGTGTAAAGGTCAAAGGGCATCCCATAATTAGTCCATAAAGCATCCACGCCACAGCCAATCATAGAATACCCCTGTTCAATAGTTATATCTTATTCTGTGTTTTAGGGTAAGGCTGTGTCTCCCATTAATAGAAGTACTCCATTGCACCAAGTGAAAGAGATAGATTCCCTTCATTCCCATTCCCAAAACCTCCATTCCCCCTTTTCGTCGATTAGAAACTACCTCCGCTCCAATTACCGCCATTGACCACGAGGCAGGGTCGGAGAAGAAAGGCGTGTCTCCACCTCGTCATAGAGGGGAGGAGTGAGCCAGCCCCACTCGACCAACCATGAGCCAGGGGTTTGGCTAGGGAGGGCGGAGGAAGAGCTATCGGGGAGGTTCGCAAAGGTTGAGGGGCGGGGCCTATATAACCCGCAGCGCGACGCTCCCCAGGCAGTCGAGCTTTGAAGAAGAAAGAGATGAGTACTGAGCATTGAGATGAGAAGAGGCTGCGCTTTTAGAGAGAGGCGCTGAGAGGAGGGAATGAGCAGGCGTGACCGCAGCTAAAATCCGCAGCGCGACGCTCCCAAAAGAGAAGCTGAGACAAGCTTTGGCAGAGATGAGCTTTTACCGGGAGAGAAAAGGGAGCCCAAGCCGTTGAGAAGAGAGAGGGTCCAAGAAGCAGAGCTGAGTTGTGTGGTTTTGGTCGTCAGTGGTTGCGTTGTGGTGGTCAGTGGTTGCGTTAGTTGCGTTGAGTTGTCGGTGGTGAGGAGTGATTGGACCAAGAGAACATAGAGAACATCCAAGGAGAGGACATCCCAGAAAGCACAAAGCCTGCTGTAATCCTGGAAAAGCACGCGACGTCCACAGCAGCAGCAGCAGCGGCGGCCACAGCAGCAACCACACTCAACAGCCGCTTGGGGCTTGGACGGCGGTTTTGAGCAGGGCCGCGAAGGAACGGCGGCTGCTAAACGCGCCGATCGTGCTGCACAATACAACTCCTAGCCATCCTCTCCTTCCAGCCAATTCCTGTCATCATTCCCCGCGTGAGTCTGTCTTTTGTTTGTTCTGTCCCTGGGTTAATTAAGACTGTAGGTAAGCTAGCGTTGCACTGTGTATCTAATCTCGTCTGTAAATAAACGTGACTGCTTTCTTTTTGCTTGTGTGTATAATAAATCCAATTACTCTTCTGTACGTCTTCTCGTCTTATTCCTTTTCCTCTTTGCATTCGGTCGTTTTAGAGTTTTCCAGATTGGGCAGCTGCGGTGCGATACGCCAAAGTTTGAGGTGAATCGGGTGAGTTGGGGAAGAATCGGGGGAACTGTTAGGTCGCGGTAATACACCACCGCTCGGTCAAAATAACATCTTGTCCGCGACCCGTAACAATATATATACATATATACAGACTTGGCATTTAATATGGAATATTTTTTTTGTGGGGGTGAACTTACTTTTCAAGATGTCTTAGAACCAAACGTTCATTGGAATTACTAGGGCGTGCCCGTACGTGGGTGCAAAAAAACATGCGTGCAAACAACAACAACAAAAAAAAACTTTGAAACCACGTGGCAGTAACGACCACAGAACCCCCCCCCCTCTATTTACATGAAATGGTTTGGTCCATTCGCAAAGCCAAAGCGAACGGCTTGCGAGTACGGTAGAACCCCCCCCCCCCCCTCTATTTACATGAAATGGTTTGGTCCATTCGCAAAGCCAAAGCGAACGGCTTGCGAGTACGGTGACCATACCTTGGGAACCACTTGTCCGATTAATTTCAAACCTTGAAAAGGCACATCCTCGGGTCCCCAGCAATATACCTGGCAAGTTTCAAGTATATCGGACCCGTGGTTGTCGAGAAACAGCGGTCACAGACAAACACACAGACACACACACATACACACACACATACACACACACATACACACAGAGATTACTGGAATTATAGATAGATGTTGAAATTATTCTAGATTTTGTTAATGTGACCTTCAAAAGAAACAAAAACCACAGTTGACATTTCGAAGCAAATAAATTGATCCTTGAAAGTGATGTAAGCTGACATCGAACTCAATTCATGGACAGTACCGTGTTAAACTTCTGTACGTTTTCCAGAAGTATCTCTTTATTTTGCACATTAGCCAAAATTTTTTTTAACAAAAACAAAAGTTAAATTACGACTGGGATTACGGACAGTAAAATTACAGTTCAGTCCTTCGTGTAACCCCTACGAGCATTCAGGAGAGCACGTACACGTTGACGCATGCTGTTCATGAGATTTGCCAAGGTTCGGACAGGAATCGCTTGCCATGCAGTGACAATAGCCTGCTGCAATTCACGCACAGAGGTCGGCTGCTGGTCCAAGTGGTCGATTTGATGCGTTAATTCTGCCCACAAGTTCTCTATCGGATTCATATCCGCGGACATGGCAGGCCACTCCATATGCTCCACACCACGGTCAGCAAGAAAGTGTTGGATCATGCGAGCACGATGAGGCCGTGCATTGTCATCTTGGAAGACAAAGTTTCCTCGAAAGGCTGCACGAGCAAATGGAAGCAATGTTTCTTCCAGAATGGCCCTGTACTTGAACTGTTTCAGGTTTCCATTCAGAACAACCAGGTCAGTTTTGCCCCCTGCATGAAAAGCAGCCCAAACGGTCACCCCACCACCTCCAGCTTTGACTCTTGGCACTATACAATCTTTGTTGTAGGCTTCATGCACTTGTCTGCGCACTCGGACACGGCCATCTTGACGATAGACCAGAAATCTAGACTCATCACTGAAGATCACGTGATTCCAGTGTCCTGGCTGCCATTGACGGTGCTCTCTGGCCCACTGCAATCGGCGTTGGCGGTGTTGTCTGGTCAGGCGTGGCTTTCTCAGGGGACGCCTGGCACGATAGCCTGCTTGAACCAGTCGTTGGTTGACTAGCCTTCTGGATACAGGTACATTTGTCAGTTGCTGCCACTCAGCCCTAAGCCGATTAGCCGACTTGGTACGGCCATTGCGGACTAACCGGTGCAGCTGGCGATCATCCCTCCTTGTGGTTCTGCGGGGACGTCCTGGCCTCGGTATTGGAGTAGGGACACCCCTCTGAGCATTTCGTTTCAGGATCTTTGACACCTGACCTTGAGTGATGCCATACTGCCGAGCAATAGCACGCTGTTTCATGCCGTAATTTCGTAAAGCCACCACTACATGACAAACAGCATTATCGAGTTGACGGACCATCTCCAGAGGAAGCGGCAATAAGTTTTGGAGACGTGCAGCAGTTGTTTTCCACTAATACAGAACGCACCAACCCTTGTATGCCCGACTGTGAAGCCAATCATCAAATGCACCTGTCCGGAGATTTTGCCACGCCCCCTGTGATATAATCCTGTTGTTGACTTCTTGCTGCGACAGACAATCAGTGACGTGGTTCTTTCAACAAATAAATCACCAAAGTGTGAAAGAAACTCACCAGATTGATATACTGAGTTAAGAAAGTAAACCCAAGTCAAGAAAAAAAAATATTCCATATTAAATGCCAAGTCTGTATATATATATGTATGTGTGTGTGTGTGTGTGTGTGTGTGTGTGTGTATGTATGTGTTTCTGTGTGTGGGTGTACAGTGTGTGTGTGTACATTGTGTGTGTGTGTGTGTGTGTGTGTGTGTGTCTGTATGTGTGTTTGTCTATGTGTGTGTGTGTTCATTTTAAGACCTACGGGGAAAAAAGAGGAATTAAAGAGTGAAGGTGAGTAGTGAGTTGGTTTTGGCTGTTTCACCAGAAGTTGCTGCCAGATCTTGCGCATCCACCTTGAATATTGGGGGACAGAGCAGGGGTGCAAGGCCGGAGAGGAGTCGGTAGAAGAGATATTTATCCCAAGGCCGCCATGATGCAGGTAGGCGGCCTCAGATAAATTTCCGGAAAAGAGCAGAGGAAGAGCACCACAAGTAGAGAAACATTGACAGATATTTGGGAAGAGATAGAAGGGGTCAAATTAAGGAGCTATGTGTCTAAAAGCAGCCATGATGCAGACAGGTGGCTTCAGATAATTGGGAGAGGGGCGGTGCAGAGAGAGGGAGAGAGGGAAAGAGGCGGGGCAGAGAGGCGGGGCAGAGAGAAGCAGAGAGGCGGGACAGAGAGAAGCAGAGAGGCGGGGCAGAGAGAGGGAGAGAGGTAAAGAGGCGGGGCAGAGAGAAGCAGAGAGGCGGGGCAGAGAGAGGGAGAGAGGCGGGGCAGAGAGAGGGAGAGAGGCGGGGCAGAGAGAGAGAGAGGGAGAGAGGCGGGGCAGAGAGAGGGAAAGAGGCGGGGCAGAGAGAGAGAGAGAGTGGTGGCAGAGAGAGGGAGAGAGGCAAGAGCGAGATGGTGAGAGAGTGGGGGCAGAGAGAGGGAGAGAGGCGGGGCAGAGAGAGGGGGAGAGGCGGGGCAGAGAGAGGGGGAGAGGCGGGGCAGAGAGAGGGGGAGAGGCGGGGCAGAGAGAGGGGGAGAGGCGGGGCAGAGAGAGGGGGAGAGGCGGGGCAGAGAGAGGGAGAGAGGCGGGGCAGAGAGAGGGAAAGAGGCGGGGCAGAGAGAGGGGGAGAGGCGGGGCAGAGAGAGGGAGAGAGGCAGGGCAGAGAGAGGGGAGAGGCGGGGCAGAGAGAGAGGGAGAGGTAGGGCAGAGAGAAGGAGAGAGGCGGGGCAGAGAGAGGGAGAGAGGTGGGGCAGAGAGAGGGAGAGAGGCAAGAGCGAGATGGTGAGAGTGGGGGAGTAGTGAGAGGGAGATGAGGCAGTATTTCAGGTGAAGGAATTAAACATCATGATAAGCTATAAAGACAGTCGGAAGAGGAATTGAACCTGTCGAGATTTCAGAGGCAGATGGTGACTTTGGAGGTGTGCTTTGAGATATGATCTCCCCAACACCACTCATAACTGACGGTGAGACCCAGGAGCTCCAGAGACGACATCTCTGATTGGATGGCCACAGACATAAATTTGGGGCTTGACAGCTCAACATTACAGCAGCACGAGGTGACAGTTATGCCATTCCTGCCTCAGGATGAATGTTCACAGACAGGTGACAATTTACATGTTTTTAAACATCGTCAGAGAGGGATGTTACTGCAGCCTGTGTGAGGGAAAGATTGTGCGGACACAACTCGGTTTCTCAACATGGAAGGCAAATCAGACTGAGAGGAATGTTCGATCATTCTGTAAGACTGTGTTGATCCTTCGGCAAGCCAGAAAACGTAATTGTAAAATCTCACGGCTGAACTCCACAAGCAGTCTACTTTGTCAAAGTCGTGATGGCGCCACCTTAAACTGTCCTCCCCCTCACCTCAAAATACATCACCAGAGATTCTGCTGAAGCTAATGCAGAATGACTCCACTCGGTGCTCAGTATTTGCCTCCAAATCTCATGCATCCAATCTCACCAGCTCTGTCCCCATTCGACGACGCTGTGCCCTCTGTCTACTGGACTCTTGGAAGTGTCCTCATCCGAGAAATTTGAGAAAGGTATGTCCAGCCTTGACAGCAGACAAGATGGCATCCGTGTGACATGGCCTGAGACCCTGTGCTGCCTTCCACGCCCACTGCCTGTGGCATTCGAGACCACCTTCAAACGTACCTTTACTCAGACCCGGTGACATAATGATCAGAGCGTCCATTCTGAGTCTGGGAGGATTCTTTTACATTGAAATATGGTTCCAAAAACGATATGTAGCATGATATGTAAAAAAATCTGTGGACGAGTTATGACAAAACTTGGTGGATGAGTTGATTTGGTGACGAGAACAAGGTGATTAGATGTTGGTTCAGGTACGGATGCAGATCCGACCTATGAGTGGGATACAAAACGTATAAACTGTGCAGTATAACTGGAGGGATGCGTTCTACCAAGTGCTGTTCTAGTTACATTATGCACTATTCAGATTGCATCACCAGGTTGGAGGAAGCAATTTGCAGAGGAGATGGCAACAAGAAAAGGTGACGGAGAAAAGAAGGTATAGGTGGGATAGCGGAGCATAAGGAAAGAGCAACCGGTGTTGATGGAGGAGCAGGATAATTGTAAGAGAGGTGGCACATGTGGAGCATGTAAGTATTGAGAAGTTTGGAGCATGGAAAAGATGCATTCCTGTTAAAGATGCCAGACTCAGCAGCTCATGCACACAGTACTTTAGATTTTAAAACATAGATCATTTCAACGACTCAACATAGCCAGACTGTAAACACGCGTACCAGCTCATGGGTTATCTTGGAAGAAGCTAATCTTCGTTTGAATGGCAACAGGAACCCATCGAATGCAGAATGTTGCGTGCGGCAGAGGCAATTCTCGCCCTTATCGAAAAGGTACTTTCCTCAGTCAGAACCTGCTTGGGACAAACAGAATACAATTCACAATGATTTTTGCAGAAACAGTGCACACGTCTCAACATTGTTTTTCAATTCCTTTTTATGGAGCACCAAAAAAACATTGTGAAGACGCATAAGGACACCAAAATAAGAAAGACTATTTGCCAACTTAACCCTTTCTCCAATATCACGAGACATTGGTCATCCTAAATAGCAAGACAACACAGGCACTAATGGATTTGAAAAACATAGTCACATTTTCCTTCCAATTCTAGATTTTGGGGGTTTAACCAAAAGGGGGTTGCTCATGGACCGTGTGTGCTCTGCATCAACCTGGGGGAGGGGTGCACAAAAAGCAGAGGGTGCAACACAAGAAAGGAGGCGGAAGAAGACAGAGAGACCACCGATCTGTCTGCAATGGGAAAGTGATAGGCCTATAGACTCAGCTTCATCGCGGGAGATTCCAATGATCTTGAAGGCCTTGTTTTGCCAGCATTGAGCTGAGTAAGGTGTGAGGCAGGGGCGCCAGTCCTGAAGAGAGGGCATCAAGCTGCAGATGAAGGCCTTGTAAGTGAATGCCGAGGAAGGACTTTTTACAACAGAGGATGCCCATTCCGCGACTAGGTTTGGAGGCCAACTTGGAAGTGGGGTTTTCCCAAGAAAGTTCATAGCTGATAGTGAGACCCAGGAGTTTGACTGACTGAACTTCTTCGAGAGGATTGTAAAGAAAATATATGGAAGGGTTTATCAGACGAGAGAGAGAGAGAGGAAGAGAGAGGAAGAGAGAGGAAGAGAGAGGAAGAGAGAGGAAGAGAGAGGAAGAGAGGTAAAGAGGCGGGGCAGAGAGAAGCAGAGAGGTGGGGCAGAGAGAGGGAGAGAGGCGGGGCAGAGAGAGAGAGGGAGAGAGGAAGAGAGAGGAAGAGAGAGGAAGAGAGAGGAAGAGAGAGCGAGAGTGGGACCTGTCAGGATTGAAAGACATGAAGTGTTTGACCAGCTTGTGATGTTTTTCAAGGTCTGAAGAGAGGGAAGAGGCTGCAACACGTCTGTCTGAAGGATGTCACAGCAGAGGGTGAAAAAAAGAAAAAAAGAAAAAAAAAGGGTGAAGCAGAGGGTGAAGTCATCAGCAAATTGAAAAAGGGAGTTTTCCAAAGGGTCAGAAAGATCGTTGATGAAGATGACGGAAATTTGAAGAGAGGGAGAGGATGGAGGGGGAGCACACACGAGAAACAGATTAATAAGGCGCCACCGAATTTTCGAGGAGGGAGACAGGTTTGAAAGTCATTTCTTGATTGTGTTGTATTAAAGAAAGCTGGTGTGTTGTACAAAAGGAATGATTCATAAAATACAAACATCCCTTGCAAGTTGTGGTTCTTGAAATTTTCAAGTTGGATATACATTTGAAAACGTTCGAGGAAGGTGATATAAAGGTGAGTTTAGAGAATGTAGAAAGGAAGAACTGTATGTGTTGGTATGGGTGAAGGATTTATTTGAAAACAAACTTTTGAAGAGGAAAGAGAAGAGTGAATCATAATAGAATAGAGAATTCAACACAGAACAAAAAGGAAATTGAAACATGCGAAATGGCACCGTGAAGACCGTCAGGGTGATACGTTGAGGTGTATATCAGCAGTTGATAGGTACATTGGGAGCAATTACCTTTTTGTTCTTTAAAAAAAAATTATTATTATTGAGAGTTAGGAAGAAGAAGAGTGAAGTAAAAGCTTGAAGAAAATAATTTTGAGCTGTTTGGTGAATACCCTCATGATCAGAGTGGGAATGCAGAGTGGAAAACGGCAAAAATTGAGGGGAGGCCGGAAGAGGAAGTGGAAGTGGGGTAAGTAGGGTGGTTCGGGGAGGTGAAAGCTTTGGAGGTGATAAGGAATTTTTATTTAGACACCAAACAGGGGTTATAATTGGAAGGATTTGAAGGAGAAATAAGGGAACTGGGAGAAAACAAAAGGGCTGAAGATAGCAGGGACAAAACACAACTGTGGACTCAAGCTAGGAAAATGTAGGCCTTAAAACCCGGCACGGAAAGTCCGACGAATATTTACAAATTTGCACAAGTTTTAAAACAAAAACCGAATGAGAAGCATACAGTAAACCCAGAGACGGCAAAATAAACAGCAAACCTCAACAAAACCACCGGGAGTACGAATCTTTCAGGAATTTGGCAGAGTCCAAAAACGACCAACCGAGCTCAAGGAACCGGAACCGGGAGTCTCCAATATGCTTGCTCGTTATTATTATTATTATTATTCTTATTATTATTATAATAATAATATCTTTTTTGCCAACGTCACCGATGGTGGACGTAAGTTGTATTTACACCCCAGTCTGTTTGTGTGTTTGTCTGTCTGTCTGTGACCAGGATATCTCAGAACACCATGGATGGATTCAGACGAAATTTGCTGGACAGGTAGGGTATGTGACAAGGACAAATGGATTCGATTTTGGTGAAGATCCGAAACCGGATCCGGATACGATAATTTTTTAATTGAAGAAATGATTCTTAACAATTGAGAGATGGGGCCACAAACGATACATAGCATGATATTTCAACAAGGTGTGGACGAGTTATGACAAAACTCGGTGGATGAGTGGGTTCGGTGACAAGAAAAAGCCGATTCGATTTTGGTTCAGGTCCGAATCCAGATCCAGCCTATCAGATGGATACAAAACGTAAACTGCTCAGCCTGGTAAACTGATCAATACGCTCTCTATGCAAGTTTTTGGTTATACAGTACGTATATGATAATTTGTTCTTGTGACTGCCTTTTTTAATCCTCCTCCTATATGATAAAGGGAGATTTATACTTGTATGATTTCTTTCTTTTCTTTTTCTCTCCCTTTTCCCCTTTTTTTCCCCCTTTTCTTTTTTTTTTTCCTTTCTTTTTTCTTTCTTTTCTCTACCACCTTCATATTCTCTTTCTTTCTTGTATTATACTTGTATCAATATTAGTGCCTTGAGTTTTTCATGGTACCTCAAGAGTTTCTTCGACCCATTGGAGGACTAAACCACCATTAAGGGTTTTTTTCTTCCTTTTGTTACTGCCAATGTCTGAACTGCATCTCCAAGCCAGCTGGGACTTTTGGAATTAAATTTTGCATAAATAATGGGAATAAAAAGTATACGGGGTTGACAGGAAAATATTTTGACCTTGACCTCATGCTTAAGGCCAAGACCTAATTATCGAAAATTTAACATTTTTCACCACAACTCGACTCATATTTGTCCAATAAGAACGACTGCCCTTTCTAGATAACCTCGAGTAAGATGCATTTACACTTGATTTGCATCATACCCACCAAGTTAAAGGTCAATGTCAAATGGCGGTCTGAAAAACAAAGTGCACCCATGTCCGAAGGAAGCAGTTCAGTTTGAAATTTTAATATGAAATAGGCAAAGTTTAGAAACAAATGAAACCCATTAGAATGGCTCTTTGGAACCCAATATAATTACCCTTAAGAATTACACTTTAGAACTCATTGGAATTACCCTTTTGAATTACCCTTTAGAACCCAATATAATTACCCTTTAGAACCCATTAGAATTGCCCTTTAGAACGCTTTAGAATTAAACACGGTGGGTAATAAAGGATCTTCTTCTTCAATTTTTACGGACGTACGGTGACATATTGAAGTGGCTTCACCGCTTAAAAACACGACCTTTTTTGTCATCACTCAATTTTGCTGATGCGGAATCTCAAAAACCACTTGGCCTTCTAAGATGTTCTTGCAAAATAAGAGTGTTCCTGCACTGACGTTGTTCACCTGATATATGATTTAGGTCCTTCACCTACTTTTTCGGATTGACCTAATTCACAAAAAACACCTTTTTGATCATGACTTGAATAATCTTCCTCCGGTTTTCATGATGTTAGGTGTTCTGGATGGTTTGTAGATGGGGACACATTTTCTTAATTTACACTCCATCACTAAATGTTGAAGATCAAGGTCACATGGTGGTCAGAAATTCATATGGCCATCATTGGCTCGTGTGCGCTGGGGTTGGCTTACCCTAGGCAATCGCTTTGTGATCCCAGATATTCAGTTTTTAACTGGGATGCATGACTGGATGAAAAGTGACCTCAAAGATGTTTACTCAACCCAAATATATGCAATACTTTAAAAATGTACCAGTCACTGATGATTAGTATGACCTTGTATATTTACCTCTACAAGTACAAGTTCGATGCATACCTGATTGCTGTTGTGCTCTGGATTTACAACACCACTTTCTGTGATGTTGTGCTCGGGATTCACAGTTGTGCCTGCTTGGGAACTGGTGTTGTGCAGAAAGATGCTTGGGTCAGACATCATCTCATCAATCATTGAAAGAAGGCTGCTGCTCTTCTTTTTGAAATCCTCTGAAGATGTGAAAAATGTATTTTTTCGATTCTTTATTCATTAATGTAGAAATATTTAAAAAAAAAAAAATGTTTTTTCAATAACGGATCACAACTTCACCTTTCACTGTGCCGTGTCCTATACAAGATCAAAATAAAACTTTAATTGATTTGAAGTTAGACCTACCTGTTCCAGACTGTGATTTCATGGCAATATTGAGCTCTGGTAAGTTCATCCATGGATGCTGGACTATTCCCTGCAGGACAACACATCAGTCAATTAGTTATTTCTCTGTTGTGCACACTCAATGTTAGCTTCTCCTGGATATTTTGCTGCTAACGATTTTGTTTCCTTCGAGAAAATATGGAAAACGCACAATAAAGTTGGGGCAAGAAATATTATACAGTAGCGGCAAGCAAGACTAAAAAATAAAACAGAGTGAAACAATAACACTCAACATTTTCCCTCTTCATGAACTTAATTGTGACGAACTGGGAAAGATATTTATTGAAAAAAGCAAAGTCATTCTTGTTTATTGGGTGGAGATAGTTCAGCATTCCAAAGACAAAATATCTAAAAATGTGCTCTTGGATTTCCAGTATAAGAGGAAAAAAACAGAATTAATTTGGCCCACAATTTAGTTTAAGATTTAAAAGGCAGGAAAGCTGTGTGTTCAAATCAAATAAGCTTTTTGCCTGTCATAGAAGGCCGCCCTAATTTTCCTTGAAGATTATAGTTCTTTAAAGATTATACTGCAGGGTGTTCCAAAAAGATCTGGATAACTTTGGTTGTTAATATTGTTCGGGTTTTTAAAACCCTCACTTTGAAAATAATAATCCTTGTAAATAATCCCCTGTAAATATTCCCATTTTTGTGTAAAGGTCAAAGGTCGCACCCTAGCTAGTCCATATTGCAACACGTAGGACACATAGAAACCTCTTTAGATATCTCCTTGGTATGTGTTCTAGTTAAGGATCTGTTCCCAATCGTTTGACTCTGCATTTGCATTGATCAAATAAGATAGGCCCCTTCAATTATTCCCAATCTCTCTCTCTCCAGCCATCCATTAACACCAACAGTCGGGGTTGCTCATTTTCCTGCCCTCCCCTGCCTTTTGTTGGTCGCGTTTTGCTGCACAAGACGCCATTAAGCACGCGGTCAAGTCCGGACAAGAAGGGGGGAGGGGCTATCGAGCGAGGCGGATCCCTGTTAAGGGTGGAGCCAAGGAGCCCTCATCACCCAACCAGGGCCAAGGCCAGCGCCTCGGTGGGTGTATCCAGCTTAATACGCGAGCGTGCTACATAAGCGCTCGTATGGGACTGCTTCGGAGAGAGTGGCAGAGCGGCAGGGTCGCAGAGAGAAGTGAGTTGGTGCTTCGTGGCTTCGGGCAACGCAGAGCGTGGTGGTTCGTGGCAGCCGAGAGGAGAGAGGGTTGGCGCGACATGTCAGAGCTGGTGAAAGGGACTGCTTGGCAGAGCTGGAGAGAGATGGTCCGCTGGCGTTCAATAACGACCATACCAACCGTGCTGCCTGCCGGAGTTTCGCCGCGGCACCAGAGATGTGAGCCGGAGTGAGCGTGGACGAGCACCGGACCGGTGCCCACGCTGATCGGCTGGACCTTTCTGCCTGCTATTCCCTATATGTGTAAGTCCGTTTGTAATGTCCTGGGCGTGTGATAATATAAGACTGTATAAGGTTTGCCCTGTGTATCTGCTTCTTCTTCTTCCTGTACATTCGTCCCTTTCGTTTCTTCTTTGGTTTTGGTTTTGTATATCATTAATAAATTACACCTGTTCCTTCTTGTTCTTTGGGTTTTCCTCTCATCTGGTCGCTTTAGTCTTTTCCCTGATTGAATACCTGTGGCACGATTAGGAACCGCTGTAATCGGGTCTAGTCTTTGTTAACGGCCTGAATCGTGGCTCGCTTCGCTCGGCGTGTCCATTACAGCCGCGGCTCGGGCGGGGCTCATTTCCTTGCTTACCGGAAGGCGCTGGTAATTCGGTAATAGGAGCAATTGGCCTACCATCCTATTCAGCGCTGACCGGAAGTGACGTCATAGCTTCAGGGCTCAGTCGGCCAGCTTAATAGACGAGGGGATTAACCCCCCCTCGGTAAGGGGAGCGCCGAACCCGAGATCCGCAACAATATATTTAGAACCACAAATGATACAACGATACAGTTTGGTTTAGATGATACCAACCACCTACAGAGGCCATTTTTCCCCGCAAAGTGGGGGTTGGCCTTTTTTGGGCACCGTGGTCTCCTTTTTGAAGCAATGTTTTACAGCCGGATGCCCTTCCTGCCGCCAACCCTGTTAGTTGCTCTCTTGCCACACACAGGGAATTACCAGTCAACTGGTACTCGATTTGCCGACCTCGGAAGGGTGACAGGCTGAGTCAACCCTCTTGGTGTTAGTTCGGCAATCAACCGGGATTCGAACCCAGGATCCAAGGATCCCAAGCCGGCACCCTGACCGCTAAGCCAACACCAGTTATGGTTTAGACTTTAGATGATACAGAAACTCAAAGTTTTGTGCACACCATTGATATACTTCAGTTTGAGCTCCGTTTAGTCTGGTGTTGGCGAAGCTTGGAGGAGAGGTTGGATTTGTCACAAGAACAAATGGATTCGATTTTGGTGAAGATCCGAAACCGGATCTGGACACGATAATTTTTTAATTGAATAAATGATTCTTAACAGTTGAGAGATGGGGCCGCAAACCATACATAGCATAATTTTTCAAAAAGGTGTGGACGAGTTATGCAAAACTCGGTGGATGAGTGGGTTACGTGACAAGAAAAAGCCGATTCGATTTTGGTTCAGGTCCGAATCCATAGTGTAGAATAATAATTTTAACTACTGTTCTACTTCAGAAACTTCAGAAACTCGTTTTAGCAAAATCAATGTTTTATTCACTTCTGAGAATTTGTTGTATACTAAGCCGAGATCTTTAATGAGTCCTTGTTCCAGAGTTTGTTGAAGCTCGTTTGGTCGGTCTTTTGAAGCTCGTTCAGTAGGTCTTTCTGAAGCTCGTTCAGTTGTTGACAATCTCCAGTTGGTTGATCAGTTTCAACTGGTCTTCAGTTTTCACTCCTCTTCAGTTCACTGTCCCAGTCCACTCTCCTCTTTCTCCTCGCAACTTTCTCCTGGTTTTAAAGCCCCAAACTCCTTTGATGTTGCAGAGCATGCAGGGTGTTCCTTATCCAAAAACCTTATATGGCTTTCTTGGCCAGCAAATACTTATTTCTGTTCAAGAGGTCAAATACTCTGACCTGCTGAAAAAGAATTTGCAGCGTGTGCGCAGTGCCCTGAACAGAGGCTATTAATGATCGACAGGTGGCGGTCCAAGAGCGTTACACATTCTTGTCTGAAATTAACTCTCCTGACCACATGTTAATGCTAGTTCTATGCTCTTTTGCTCATTCGTAAAGTAAAACATAATTCCACTTTAAACAAGATTACATTGATATATATTCTAACAATATTGTCAATATGAATATTTAATCCCTGACAATCCCCAGTTTTTCTTTTATGTTTATATTAACCATTAATCTAAACATTACCACCTTAAATATTCATACCACTAATCTGGTAATTCAATTTCCTAAGGCATACACCGTCATTCTGGAAGAATTTTGATCACAATACATTTCCTTGTTCATTGACTCTTTCTATGTTGATAATTCAATTCAACTCATTTGCATAAAGATCACAAAACATTTCACCTTCACCAAAACGCAATAATTTCAGTTCATCAAAATAATAAAGCATCTGCAACATTTGGCAAAATATTTGCCTTTAATCAAATATTGACTTTCTTTGTTTGAAAAAAGGGGCGGATCACTTGTGTTTGGAATTTCAGCATAAAACATTTTCTCCTGTTGTCTTCATCACACCTTCACTATTTGCATAGGATTTTCTGCTGTTGTGATAGCTGGGCAGAGTCAAAGACTGACCCTGCTCTCCATGCAGCATCCTTGCCACTCTTGCTGTGAGCCATAGTAGATTTGAACAAGGCCTCCATCCAGTTGTAGTCGACTTGCCTCCTCACTAATTGTGAGCATGGAGCAAGTATTGATGTGATGTTGATTTGTCAACAAGATGTGGAGCAGGGATGCCGGATGCATCCGCAATGATGATGTTGGGACCATGGTACTCAGTTGTCCATGGTCCATACCAGGAGCACACAGCAGAATCGTGCACAGCTGTTGTGAAGGAAAAGGCAGTCGTTCGCTTGCAGCTCCATGCTGGCTCCCCGGAAGTTGGTGAAGTAATGACACACGTCACCGTATCCCGTAAACGTTGCAGGTAAAATCTCGTCGTCCTGCAATTGCTGATGTGATGACTGTTCGAGGTATTTGAACACAAGTAAGTGATCGTCCTTTTTCCATATGTTGCAGTGTGACCCAGACAAATGGTCACATAATTTTCCCTTGGTGAAGGTAAACATCCATCCTCCAAAGGAGCATTTCTTCATCATTCTTTGAGAAAGAGGGTGTATGCCAAGATTAACTTCATTTTCACAAATTTTCCTTTTTCAAACTTCTTCCCAGATGTCGTTATCACTCCATTTGGGATGTGGTCTTGTCTTTCCTTTACTTAGCCACATTTATATCTGCTCTCCACACAGATTGAATCAGATGGGGTACATTGTAACATGAAATCACTATATTTTAGAACAACTCCACACGAATAATATTCAACTCAGACATGTGTTTTACACTACTAAAACTAAGAATAGCATCCACAATTGCTTTCAGGTTCATATAATTCAAAAAATTAAACACATGCAGGTGTTGTAACTCAACTCAAAGAAAATAAATGCATTAATAATGATTATACGATTTAAATCACAAACAGGAATATCTAATTCCCAACAATTCTTGCAAACAAGCAAACTATGCCTAATGTGTTATTAGCATAGTCCTCCCCGCTTTTTTTTTTTCTCTTTAACAGTGTTACTTGTGGTGATATGAGTTCATCGATCGTGTAAAACGGACATAGTGCACAACAAGTTGTTATGCCCTCATTTATGTCAATGACATTCAACATTATATACCAAACTAACAAACTTCTTAAAATGTGACTAAAGAAAAATCCCGTAATATGTAACATAAATCTGATTATTTGCCTTATCCAGATGCCCCTATCTCCCGGGGTCCATAATTATTTCTATTGTTACCAACTTCCTATGATCTGTGAATTCGTTCCAAAATACCACAACATAGGTTTTAACAAAGCTCTACCAAACTATTTCCAATGTGAACTCAAAATACTAGTAAAACAATCAATTTCAAAGAATTAACTTCAAAGGGTCAGCAAATTCATTCTATAACCAGATCTAATTTTCCCATCCAATAGTTTGCCTTGACACATGTCATATTATAACATTTTGATAAACCTTCAGAAATGTTGCCCATCGCAACAACTTCCCTTTTACAAATAGCCATGTGTAAATTACGTATTGAACGACAATTTTCTCTCAATGTGTTTGGCCTAAATGGCCGCAAAAGTGGCTGCCAACATGCAGTACCTTTTTTATCTACCAAGTAAGTGCTCATCGACATAAGACGTCTACCAAATGTTGTTTGTAAAAACAAATCTGGGATTTCTAATTACATGGATGCACACTCTCAGGACATTGCAGGCTGCTGTTATCAATCCATTACGATAAAATAATTTCTTTACCCACAATCAAAAGGCCTCGTGTTTTTTCCTTCCACACATCAACAAACGTACACAAAACTCAAACACTGAACTATTTTCACAGATTAACATCAGACTACACAGATAACAAACAAAAGCTTACCTGGGCAGTTGAGTCCCCGTACGGGCCACCACTTGTAGAATAATAATTTTAACTACTGTTCTACTTCAGAAACTTCAGAAACTCGTTTTAGCAAAATCAATGTTTTATTCACTTCTGAGAATTTGTTGTATACTAAGCCGAGATCTTTAATGAGTCCTTGTTCCAGAGTTTGTTGAAGCTCGTTTGGTCGGTCTTTTGAAGCTCGTTCAGTAGGTCTTTCTGAAGCTCGTTCAGTTGTTGACAATCTCCAGTTGGTTGATCAGTTTCAACTGGTCTTCAGTTTTCACTCCTCTTCAGTTCACTGTCCCAGTCCACTCTCCTCTTTCTCCTCGCAACTTTCTCCTGGTTTTAAAGCCCCAAACTCCTTTGATGTTGCAGAGCATGCAGGGTGTTCCTTATCCAAAAACCTTATATGGCTTTCTTGGCCAGCAAATACTTATTTCTGTTCAAGAGGTCAAATACTCTGACCTGCTGAAAAAGAATTTGCAGCGTGTGCGCAGTGCCCTGAACAGAGGCTATTAATGATCGACAGGTGGCGGTCCAAGAGCGTTACACATTCTTGTCTGAAATTAACTCTCCTGACCACATGTTAATGCTAGTTCTATGCTCTTTTGCTCATTCGTAAAGTAAAACATAATTCCACTTTAAACAAGATTACATTGATATATATTCTAACAATATTGTCAATATGAATATTTAATCCCTGACAATAGTAATCGTCCATATCCATAGTAATCGTAGCCTGGTGTTGGCTTAGCGGTTAGGATGCCGGCTTGGGATCCTAGGATCCTGGGTTCGAATCCCGGTCGATCGCTGAATTAACACCAGGGGGGTTGACTCAGCCTGTCATCCTTCCGAGGTCGGCAAATTGAGTACCAGCTTGCTGGGATGAATGATCCCGGTGTGTACCCCGGCTTAGAATAGGTGCACCGTATCCCTGCGCATCGTAAGAAGCGACCAAGGGTTGGTGCCAGGAAGGGCATCTGGCTATAAAAACATTGCCGCAAACAGGGAACCATGATTGTCATGGGGCCCGCAAGTCCTGCCATAAAAAGATTGCCGCAAACAGGGAACCATGATTGTCATGGGGCCCGCAAGGCTAACCCCTGCTCTAGCGGGGGAAAATGGCCTTAAAACGATCATTCATTCATTCACTCATTCCGAATCCAGATCCAGCCTATCAGTGGGATACAAAACGTATACTGGTCAGCCTAATAAACTGATCAATACGCTCTCTACCGAGTGCCATTCCAGTTGATTAAGTTTTTGGTTATACAGTATGTATATGATAATTTGTTATTGTGACTGCCTTTTTTAAGCCTCCCCCGATATGATGGAGGGAGAATTATACTTGTGATTTCTTTCTTTTCTTTTTCTCTCATTTTTTTTCTTTTCTTTTTTTCTTTCTTTTCTCCATCACCTTCATATTTTCTTTCTTTCTTGTGTTATACTTGTATGAATATTAGTGCCTTGAGTTTTTAATGGAACCTCAAGAGTTTATTCGACCCATTGGAGTACTAAACCACCATCAAGGGTTTTTTTCTTCCTTTTTTTACTGCCAATGTCTGAACTGCATCTCCAAGCCAGCTGGGACTTTTGGAAGTTGACAGGAAAATATTTTGACCTTGACCTCATGCTTAAGGCCAATACCTAATTATCGAAAATTTAACATTTTTCACCACAACTCGACTCATATTTGTCCAATAAGAACGACTGCCCTCTCGAGATAACCTCGAGTAAGATGCATTTACACTTGATTTGCATCATACCCACCAAGTTAAAGGTCAATGTCAAATGGCGGTCTGAAAAACAAATTGCACCCATGTCCGAAGGAAGCAGTTGTTTGAAATGTTAATATGAAATAGGCAAAGTTTAGAAACAAATAAAACCCATTAGAATTGCTCTTTTGAACCCAATATAATTGCCCTTTAGAACTCTTTGGAATTACCCTTTAGAAGCCATTAGAATTACCCTTTTGAATTACCGTGTAGAACCCATTATAATTGCCCTTTGGATCGCTTTAGAATTAAACACGGTGGGTTATAAAGGATCTTCTTCTTCATTTTTTGACGGACGTACGGTGACATATTGAAGTGGCTTCACCGCTTAAAAACACGACGTTTTTTGTCATCACTCAATTTTGCTAATGCAGAATCTCAAAGACAACTTGGCCTTCGAAGATGTTCTTGCAAAATAATAGTGTTCCTGCACCGATGTTGTTCACCTGATATATGATTTGAATCGTTGACCTACTTTTTCGGATTGACATAATTAACAAAAAACACCTTTTTGATCATGACTTGAATAATCTTCCTCCGGTTTTCATGATGTTAGGTGTTCTGGATGGTTTGTAGATGGGGACACATTTTCTTAATTTACACTCCATCACTAAATGTTGAAGATCAAGGTCACATGGTGGTCAGAAAATCATATGGCCATCATTGGCTCGTGTGCGCTGGGGTTGGCTTACCCGAGGCAATCGTTTTGTGATCCCAGATGTTCAGTTTTTAACTGGGATGCATGACTGGGTGAAAAGTGACCTCAAAGATGTTTACTCAACCCAAATATATGCAATACTTTTAAAATGTACCAGTCACTGATGATTAGTATGACCTTGTATATTTACCTCTACAAGTACAAGTTCGATGCATACCTGATTGCTGTTGTGCTCTGGATTTACAGTTGTGCCTGCTTGGATTTGAGAACTGGTGTTGTGCAGAAAGAAGCTTGAGTCAGACATCATCTCGTCAATCATTGAAAGAAGGCTGCTGCTTTTCTTTGTGAAATTCTCTGAAAATGTGAAAAATGTATTTTTTCGATTCTTTATTCATTAATGTAGAAATATTTGAAAAAAAAAAATGTTTTATCAAGAACGGATCACAACTTCACCTTTCACTGTGCCATGTCCCATACAAGATCAAAATAAAACTTTCATTGATTTGAAGTTAGACCTACCTGTTCCAGACTGTGATTTCATGGCAATATTGAGCTCTGGTAAGTTAATCCATGGATGCTGGACTATTCCCTGCAGGACAACACATCAGTCAATTAGTTATTTCTCTGTTGTGCACACTCAATGTTAGCTTCTCCTGGATATTTTGCTGCTAACCATTTTGTTTCCTTCGAGAAAATATGGAAAACGCACAATAAAGTTGGGGCAAGAAATATTATACAGTAGCGGCAAGCAAGACTAAAAAATAAAACAGAGTGAAACAATAACACTCAACATTTTCCCTCTTCATGAACTTAATTGTGACGAACAGGGAAAGATATTTATTGAAAAAAGCAGTCATTCTTGTTTATTCGGTGGAGATAGTTCAGCATTCCAAAGACAAAACATCTAAAAATGTGCTCTTGGATTTACAGTATAAGAGGAAAAAAACAGAATTAATTTGGCCCACAATTTAGTTTAAGATTTAAAAGGCAGGAAAGCTGTGTGTTCAAATCAAATAAGCTTTTTGCCTGTGTCATAGAAGGCCGCCCTAATTTTCCTTGAAGATTATAGTTCTTTAAAGATTATACTGCACGGTGTTCCAAAAAGATCTGGATAACTTTGGTTGTTAATATATTTAGAACCACAAATGATACAACAATACACTTTGGTTTAGATGATACCAACCACCTTCAGAGGCCACATATCATCTAAACCATAACTGGTGTTGGTTTCGCGGTTCGGGTGCCGTCTTGGGATCCTAGGATCCTGGGTTTGAATCCCGGTCGATCGCTGAATTAACGCCAGGGGGGTTGACTCAGCCTGTCATCATTCCAAGGTTGGCAAATTGAGCACCAGCTCACTGGTAATTTCCTGTGTGTCGCAAAAGGCGACCAACGGGGTTGGCGGCAGGAAGAGCATCCAGCCATAAAACATTGCTTCAAAAAGGAGACCATGGTACCACCTCGATGTCCTGCGCATGACAAATGTAGTTCACATTGAAGTGTATTGATGGTGTGCACAAAACTTTATGAGTTTCTGTATCATGTAAACCAAAGGGTATTGTTGCATAATTTGTGGTTCCAAATATATTAACCAAAGTTGTCCGGGTCTTTTTGGAACACTATCATTACAGGTTGTAACAATAGTTTTTTTCAAATAGTTTGTTTTCTTGCTTTTTCTTCTGCCAATTATTACCTCCGCCACCGAAGGTGGGTGGAGGTTATGTTTTCACCCTTGTCTGTCTGTCTGTTACTTGCGAAAATTGAAGATTTTTCAAGTATATTGGTCGGTTGCGTTTGTTATTCTGTTTGTTTGTTTGTCTGTTTGTCACTGTTTGCACAGGTCACAATTCTAAACTGTTCGTCATGAAACATTCGCCATGTTGTAGACGTCGTCACAATTGAGAAGCCTATTGATTTTGAGGTCAAAGGTCACGGCAAAGTGGAGGTCAAATTTCTACAATTGCCATTTTTCATCCGATTGACTTGAAAATTGAACCGCATTTGCACATCGAGTCACTAAATAGGGAAACCAACTATTTTTGAGGTCAAAAAGTCAAAGGTCAACTAACTCAAAGTCAAACTTCCAAAATCATCAATTTTCATCTGAAAAATCATCAATTTTCATCCAATTGACTTGAAAATGAACAAGCATCAAGGTCAAACTTTTAAAATCATCACTTTTCATCCTATTGACCCAAGCATTGATCAAAATTGTCAATTTTAATCTTCATGAAATGGCCAATTTGCTGGATCGATGGAAACCTTTGGGGGGGGGGGAGGGGAGGGGGGATTTGATTTTGCAAGTTTCGTGCTCTGCACGATGTCGTCTTGTTTGTTTTTCTGTCTTCTTGTTTGTCACTCGCCTGCAGGTCACAATTTTAAACCGATCTTCACGGAACTTCACCAAATGGTAGAGTCGGTCATAAGCAAGAAACATATTGTTTTTGGGGTCAACATAGGCCAAAGGTCACCAACTTTGTCAAATTTCTAAAATGCTCAATTTTCATCCGATTGACTTGAAATTTGAATTGGATTTGCACATCTGGTCACTGAATTCAATCACCAATTATATTTCAGGTCAACATAGGCCAAATTTCTAAAATGCTCAATTTTCATCCAATTAACTTGAAATTTGAAGAGGATTTGCACATCTGGTCACTGAATTCAATCACCAATTATATTTCAGGTCAACATAGGCCAAATTTCTAAAATGCTCAATTTTCATCCAATTAACTTGAAATTTGAAGAGGATTTGCACATCTGGTCACTGAATTCAATCACCAATTATATTTCAGGTCAACATAGGCCAAATTTCTAAAATGCTCAATTTTCATCCAATTAACTTGAAATTTGAAGAGGATTTGCATATGTTGTCACTGAATTCAACCCCCAACTATTTTTGAGGTCAACATAGGCAAAAAGGTCGACATAGGCCAAATTTCTAAATTCCTCAATTTTCATCTGATTGACTTGAAATTTTAAGAGGATTTGCATACCAGGTTACTGAATTCAACCACCAATTATTTTTGAGGTCATCATAGACCAACAACTTATTTTAGGGATTTCGCAACTATCGTGCTATATACGACATACTTATTGTTTGTTTGTTTGTATGTGAGCAAGATATCCCAAAAAGTTGTGGACGGAATCAAAGCAAATTTGGCAGAGAGGTAGCTTATGCAACAAGGACGAAATTAATCGATTTTGGTGAAGATCCAGATCCGGCCACTAGAATTGTTTAAGTGATTCTTCACCATCGAGAGATCGGGACTTCACCATTGAGATACATAACATGATATTTAAAAAGGTTATGGGCGAGTTTTGACTAAACGTGGTGGACAAGTTTGATTGGTGACAAGAACAAGCCGATTCGATTTTGGTTCAGGTCCGAATCCAGATCCAGCCTATCATTGGGATACAAAACGTAAACTGTTCACCAGGCGGAGGTATGTGCTCTACCAAGTGACGTTCTAGTATTGTCATGTAATTTATATTGTGAATACTTGCTTGTATCTTCACTCGTTTTGATCTCGTTTTCTAACTCTCATCGTTGCGATATAGCCCAAGAAGCATGTCGTTTTAGCCATTGTCTTGTTTGTCTTCTTACCTCCATATGACCATGCCATGAGAAATCTCTCCTGCAGATTCAAAGATAAAAACTGCCACTTACCGTCAAGGTAATCCTTTCTTTCGGATCTTTTTGCAGCATTTTGCTTAACAAGTCTTGGGCATGATGCGTGGCGCTCGCAGGAGGAGTATAATCGTGTCCTCCACTCTCATACTGTGTAAAAATGAAGACAGTTGATTAAGTTTTTCCCTTATGATAACTTCCCTCCTTTCCACCAATCGTAAAGGCAAAAAAACAACAATATATATTGACAAACAAACCAGTGGGGCTCTCATCAACTCTTTTATTGAGCCATTTATAAATTCTCTAAGATTATAATGTAACTTCTCAATGGAATATGTGAGATGGATCGATAAACCATTGAAATTAAGGAGTAAAAACCACCGTTTAGAGGCCATTTTTCCCCGCAAAGCGGGGGTTGGCCTTTTCGGGAACCGTGGTTGTTGTTGTTTTTTGGTCCCCTTTTTGAAGCAATGTTTTACGGCCGGATGCCCTTCCTGACGCCAACCCTTTTTGCCGCCTTCAACGACAAACAGGGAATTACCAGTGAACTGGTACTCAATTAGCCGACCTCGGAAGGATGACAGGCTGAGTCAACCCCCCTGGCATTAATTCGGCGATCGACCGGGATTCGAACCCAAGATCCTAGGATCCTAAAGCCGGCACCCTAGCCGCTAGCCCAACACCAGGGATAGCAACACCAACACCAACACCAACATTGAAATTAAGGAGTGTGAAACAATTTTTCCAACACTGAATTCCTCCACCCTAAAAAGGTTTGAGCTTTATTTAGTTAGTCCAGGCTCCTCCTCAGAAGTGTGTACGTTATAATGTGACACTGGTGCATTGAAGAATCAATCATGAGGCACACTCCTTAATGATGTCATAAGAGTGCTTGTGGCTTGTCTTTTGAGGCTGCATTCACACGAGGATGGAAGCTAAACATTTGGATCGGTGAAAATTGGTGAACTCAACACAACGATGAATATAGCAAAAACAAACAAACAAAACATTCTCTGTGACTCACTCTGCGAAAATAGCTAAAAGGGAAATCTTTTGTGAGGAGGAGATGCAAAACAACTCCGAGACTAAAGATATCTCCAGATATCCCACAATATCTTCGAGGGTCCATTTGCTCAGGGGCAAGATATTGTGTGGTGCCACTGGTTGGTTCCACAAGGTTGTCAGGTCCATAAAACGAAGAAGCTCCAAAGTCAGCAAGAAGTAATCTGCCACAATAATCCCGGAGCAAGTTGTCGAGCTAAGAAGAAAACAAATGGGTCAGGAAAAAACAAGAAATAAAACATCATTTGGGAAGTTTTGGGATTCAAATTAACTATAAAGAAAATATGACATGAAAATAATACATGGAAGACTAGTCACATGGAAGAACCTTCACCTGAATCAATACAAATAACAAGACCAAATTAATCAAAATGCAGATAATAAATAGTTTTTTTTTTTTTTGTTTGTTTTTTTGTATACAAGATCGAGGCTCGTGAAAGAGCGAACATTAATCACACAGAAAGACAAACAGACACACAAAACAAATAACATCGGGAGCGGTAGACAAGATGGGGAGAGAGGGGGAAGGACACAAACACAACATTTGAGAGCAGGGACCGAGAGACATGGAGACATCGAGAGAACTGTGGGAGGGAGAGGGCTTTGGGGGGGAGGCATGGGAAGGGGGGGGGGGGGTGGGAGAGGTATAAAACATATGGACACTGCCAAGACTTCCAGGAAAGAAGTTGGAATTTCAAACAAGGTGGATCTGGGGTGAATTAGTGGGGGTAGAAAAGATCAAGGTTTTGGATGGGGGAAGATAAGAGATGGTGGTGAACAGCTGTTTTGAAGACCTGGAGGGAGGAGTGTGATTGAAGTGAGTGTGGGAGTTTGTTCCAGAGGCGGGAGAAAAGAGGAATGAAAGAGTGAAGGTGAGCAGAGAGCCGAGATTTCGGCAGTTTAACCATCAGAGGGTGGCTGGCAGATCTTGTGCGACCTGTAGGAATATTTGGGGGACAGAGCACAGAGAGAGCTGGGGGAGCAAGGCCGGAGAGGAGTCGGTAGAAGACAGAAAGACCACCTACCTGCCTGCGGTGAGTGAGTGAAAGGCCCTCAGAGATAGCTTCATCGCGGGAGATTCCAATGATTCTGAAAGCTTTGGATTCAACAGCGTGAAGCCGAGCCAGGTGTGAGGCAGGAGCACCAGCCCATAGGGGAGAACAGTATTCCATTGAGCTGCGGATGAAAGCCTTGTATGTGGTGAGGAGCTCAGGTGTGCCTAGGAAGGACTTCGCACGACGGAGGATGCCCAGTCGGCGACTGGCTTTGGAGGCCAGCTTGGAAATGTGGTTTTCCCAAGAAAGATCATGGCAGATGGTGAGACCCAAAAGCTTGAGCGACAGAACTTCTTGGAGAGGATTGTTGAGAAAGTAGATGGGAGGGTTGTCCAGTCGATCTTTTCGGAGAGACATAGTAAGAGTGTGAGATTTGTCAGGATTGAAAGACATGTTCCACATGTTTGACCAGTCTGTGATTTTGTCCAGGTCTTCAGAGAGTGAGGAGGCTGCAGACTGCCGATCTGAGGGAAGAGGAATGGAGCGGCAGAGAGTGGAGTCATCAGCAAAGAGATACAGAGGATTTTCCAGAGAGTCGGAGAGATCATTGATAAAGACCAGAAAAAGCACAGGGCCCAGCACACTGCCTTGGGGAACTCCAGCCTGAACGGGAAGGGGAGATGAGAGAAATCCATTCAGGGCCACACGTTGACTACGACCAGAGAGGAAGTCCGCAAGCCATGCATGGAGATTTCCATGGATACCATAGGAGGAGAGTTTGGTGAGCAGAGCTGGGTGCCAGACCGTATCGAAGGCACGTGATATGTCAAGGGAGACAGCTCTGATTTCCTGTTTGGCATTGAGGACCTCCATCCATTGTTGAGACAGCAGAAGCAGCATGTCCAGAGTAGAGTGACCTGGTCTGAAACCAAATTGATGATCAGAGATCAAGCCATTGGAGAAGAGGAAAGATTTCATATCCGAAGCAATGATGGATTCCATGACTTTGCTGATAATTGGGAGCAGGCTGATTGGTCTGTAGTTGCAAGGATCTGTTTTTGCACCTTTTTTGTGTAAAGCGGTAATGTTTGCTGATTTCCAGGATGCTGGCAGATGACCTTGAGCAAAGGAAAGGGTGAAAAGAACAGAGAGAGGGTGAGATAGAGCGGCAGAGCAGGATTTTAGGACCCGTGGGCTGATGCCATCTGGTCCAGTTGCAGAATCAGAGTCGAGGTTTGACAAAAACTCCTCCACCTTGTCAGGAGAGAAGGTCACAGAGTCCAGGAGCAGTTTGGTTCGACTGGGAAAGGTGGGAACAGAGAGAGATGGGTTTGGGACTAAGGATTTTGAGGCAAACACAGAGTTGAGGCATGTTACATGCAAAACATGTTGAGGCATGTTACATAGTTACATGCAAAACTGCCAAAAAATAAAATAAACAAGACGCAGTGAGAATTATTCTTTGCAATACATGTCCCTACAGGTCCCAATGAATGAATGTTGCCGCGTACGGTGCTGCAAATAATACATCCATAGAGCCCGATATACATCCATAGAGCAAAAACGTGTTTACGGCTTATGTGCATATATTACAGTGCCTTCAGAAAGTATTCATACCCCTTGACTTTTTTCACATTTTGTTGTTACAGCGTGTATTTAAAACGGATTAAATTGAGAATTTTTGTCAGAAATTCACACATAATACCCCATAATCTCAAAGCGGAATTATTTTCTGAGAAATTTTAACAAAATAATTAAAAATGAATGACAGAAACATCTAATTTACATAAGTATTCAACCCCCTGAGTCAATACTTCGTAGAAGCACGTTTGGTAGTGATTACAGCTTCGAATCTTCTTGGGGATGTCTGTATCAGTTTTGCACATCTGCATTTTGGGAGTTTCTCCCATTCTTCCTTGCAAATTTGCCCAAGTTCTGTCAACTTGGATGGGAAGTGTCGGTGACCAGCAATCTTCAAGTCTTTCCACAGATTTTCAATGGAATTCAAGTCTGAGCTTTGGCTGGGCCACTCAAGGACTTTCACATTCTTGTTCTGAAGCTATACTCCAGTGTTGCTTTGACTGTATGCTTGGGGTCATTGTCCTGTTGGAACATAAATCTTCGCCACAGTCTAAGATCTTTTGCACTCTGTAGCAGGTTCTCCAAAAGGATTTGCCTGTATTTAGCTCCATTCATTGTTCCCTCTAGCCTTACAAGTCTCCCAGTCCCTGCCGCTGAATAGCATCCCCACAGCATGATGCCGCCACCACCATGCTTCAAGGTAGAGATGATGTTAAATGGATGATGAGCTTTGCTCAATATCCGCCAGACGTAGCACTTTGCATTCAGGCCAAGGAGTTCAATTGCAGTCTCATCAGACCACAGAATCTTTTGCCTCATGCTCGAAAAGTCTCATTTGCCTTTGGCAAACTCTCGGTGTACTACTACTACAACAACAACAACATGCATTTTAAGGCCATTTTCCCTGCCAGAGCGGGGGTTAGCCTTGCGGTCCCCATGACAATCTTTTCCATTTTGCCCTATTTTCTGCATCTCTCCTTGTTAACCCCTTTGCCCGCATTACTTCTTCCACCATCTTTAGCCAAGTCTTTCTCGGTCTTCCCCGTCCTCTACATCCTTCGACATTCATTTCCATCACTCTTCTCAACCAGTCACTTTCATCCTTCCTCAACACATGACCAAACGATCTCAACCTGTTCCTCTTCACAGCATCAATCACAGGCTCTATTCCCATCATCTTTCGCAATTCATCATTTGTCTTCCTCTCTCTCAACGATACTCCGTACATCCACCGAACCATTCGCATTTCCACCCTTTCCAGCCTTCGTTGCCGCTCTACGTACATTACCTATGTCTCGCTCCCATAAATCATAACACTTCTCACACATGCAGCATACACCTTTCCTTCAGCTTCAACGACACTCCCCTCCTCATCAGCACGCCACTCAGTTCCCGAAACTTCTTCCATGCACATCTCACTCCAGCAACCGTTGCCGAGTCTGATCCACCTTCTCCATTCAGCATGTCTCCGAGGTAGCGAGATGTTTTCACACCTTCCAGCTTCACGCCGTCTCCAAGATCCAACTCAACATTTCCTCCATCTGCAGCTCCCTCTGTGCACACCTTACATTTGAATGCAGCTGCCACACTGGTTAATGACCCTCTCAGACCACTACATTTTTGATGAACCCACTCAGCGCACATTGTACATTGAATGGAGTTCACTCCGACACCCTTCCTGCACACAGCACATGGCCACTTCCGAGTTCTTTCCACCTCACCACATGCTTTACAACTTGCCATCACCTTCGTCTTTCCGATATTCCCCTTCAGACCTTTTGTCTCCATACATTCCTTCCACTTGTTCATCTTTTCCTTCAGTCCATCCATACTTTCCGCAATCAACACCAGATCATCTGCATACAACTCCCACGGTAAACCGTCCTTTACGTTCTGAGCCAGCACCTCCATCACAGCTATAAGTAGTAGTGGATTTAGTACCGACCCCTGATGCACTCCCACCTTCACCTCAAACTCACCACTGTTCCCGTCCTTCGTCCTTACAGCTGTGTGTGCTCTTTTGTACATTGCCATCACCACTCTGATCAACCATTCTCCACTCCTAACTTCCTCAATGCCCATGTCAATACTTCGCGTGGAACCCTATCGAATGCTTTCTCCAGATCAACAAACCCAAGAAACAACTTCTTCCTCTTCTCCATGTACTTCTCCTGCAACTGCCTCACAATAAAAAGCGCGTCTGTCGTTCCTCTTCCTGGCATAAATCCAAACTGCATTTCGTCAATCTTCACTTTCTTCCTTATCCTGCTCTCCAACACCCTTTCCAATACCTTCATTCCATGCTCCAATAACTTTATCGCTTGGTACGAGCCACACTCCAGAGGGTCACCTTTCCCCTTGTATGGAGGGACGAGGGTACTCAGTTCCCAATCCACTGGAATGCGGCCTTCTTTCACCACCAGATTACAGATCTCTGTCATTCTCTTCACACCCCAACTTCCTGCTGCCTTCAACATATCTCCCACAACTCCCGTCGGCCCTCCCGCTTTTCTACTCTTCATTGCTTTTATCGCTTCCTCAACTTCCTTCTCAGTTATCTTCTCTGCCGGTCCTAAAACTGGGTTACTCTCTATGTTGCCATCCCATTCATTCTCTGTATTCAACAGCATTTCCATATATCTTTTCCATCTTCTTTTAATTCCATCTGGGTCCACAACGATTTGTCCCACTTCATCCCTCAAGCAACTCACCCCCATCACATCACACCTCTCTTTCGCAATCTGCTTTGCAATCCTGAATACTGCTCTCTGACCCTCTTCCGAATCCAAGCGTTCTCCAAACATTTTCCGACATGCCTCCTGCGCCTTTGCTACCTCTTTCTTTGCTGCCTTCTTGGCTGCCTTATAACTTTCGTGCTCTGCTTTTTCTGCTCCCGTACCATTCGCCTTCTGCTACTCCTTGAACTTCTTCCTCTTCTCGTCAATCCTCTTTCCAAGTTCATCATCCCACCACCATGTTTCCGAGTGCCTCGGTGGTCCTTTTGTCGATCCACATACCTCACCAACGGCTCCGAACAGACTATCTTTCATTGACATCCAACCACTTTCAAGCTCAACAACATCATCCTCTACCCTACTCAGCCTCTCTTTTAATGCCTGCCTCACTGTCACCTCTTTCAACATCCACACCTTCATTCTCGGTTGGTACTTCACCCGCCGAGCCCTCCTCGCACCTTTCACCCTTATGGCACAGACAACCGAATGGTGCTGTGAAACAGCCTCCTCCCCCGGGATCACCTTTGTGTCCCGGAGGTGCCCCCATCTCGCCTACGCACCATCAGGTAGACAACGGTTGTCGTCGACCCACCTGACGTGTATGTAGCAAGCTTATTATCCTCTTTCTGGAACTGAGTATTACAAATCAACAAATCAGCTCTATCAGCAAACTCCAAAATCCTTTCACCTTCTCCATTTCTCACACCATATCCGTAACCCCCATGAACTCCCTCAAAACCGTCCATTTTCCTTCCCACATGTCCATTTAGGTCTCCTCATACAACAGCAACTTCCTCATCTTTCACGTTTTCCATCAGCTTCTCTATCGCACACCAGAACTTGTCCTTCTCTTCATCGCTCCGACCAACCTGCGGAGCATATCCCGAGATGACGTTCACCAAGAGCTTTCCAATCATCATTTTCACCATCATCAACCAATCACTCACCGGAGTCACACTCACCACACTGTCGACAAACTCCTCAGAAAGCAGGACACCAACACCATTCACGCCCTCCAGGCACCCTTGCCACACAAACTTGTATTTCTGTCCCTGCCTACCCTTCACCATTCTCACACCACTTCCCTTCCATCTCGTTTCTTGCACACAACATATGTCCACTCTTCTTCTGACCAATACTTACACCACTTCTCCTGATCTCCCTGTCATTGTCCCTACATTCCATGTCCCAAACCTCAGAAACCGATCTCCACTTCGGGCTCTACCCTGCCCATATGTTGTTGTAATTGTCATTGTTCTCTTTTTGAGGCAATGTTTCTCTGGCCGGATGCACTTCCTGACGCCAACCCTCTTAGTCGCCTCTTACGACACGCAGGGATACGGTGTACCTATTGTAAACTAGCGTACACACCGGGAAACGTTTAAAACATGGACATTCTGGGGGGGGGGGGGGGGGCGTCAGCACCACGGCTGTGGGGGCCCGGTCAGCACCACACCACGTCGGCCAGGTCAGCACCACACCGTCGGCCCGGTCAGCACCACACCATGTCCGCCCGGTCAGCACCACACCATGTCCGCCCGGTCAGCACCACACCACGTCGGCCCGGTCAGCACTGTAATGTCCTTTTTTTCAGGTGTGGCTTCCATCTGGTCACTCTCCCATAAAGCAGAGATTTGTGAAGGGTTGCAGAGACTGTTGGCTGTCTGGCAGTTTCTCTCATATCAGCCAAGAAACTCTGTAGTTCTGTCAGAGTGTTCATTGGGTTCTTGGTCACATCCCTGACCAAGGTCCTTCTTGCCTGGTTGCTCAATTTGGTCGGATGACCAGCTCGAGGAGGGTCTGGGTTGTTCCATATTCTTTCCATTTCCTAATGATGGAGCTCACTGTGTGTTTTTTGTTTTTTTTGTATACTGAAATCGAGGCTCGTGAAAGAGCTGACATTTACTTCACCAACAAATCGACCAGACAAACAAAATATATAAAAAGAGGGAGCGGAAGACAAGAGAAGGGGAAGCACACAAACACTTGAGAGCACACAACATATAAGAGCAGGGAGATGTGTGGGAGGGAGAGGGCTTGGGGGGAAGAAGCGTGGGAAGGGGGGGGGGGGGGGGGTGGGAGAAGTATAACACACAAGGACACCAAGGACTTCCAGGACAGAAGTTGGTATTTCAAAAAAGTGGAATTGGGGTGAAATTAGCGGGGATAGAAAAGATCAAGGTTTTGGATGGGGGAAGATAAGAGATGGTGGTGAACAGCTGTTTTAAAGACCTGGAGGGTGGAGTGGGATTGAAGAGAGTGAGGGAGATTGTTCCAGAGGCAGGAGAAAAGAGGAATGAAGGAGTGAAGGTGAGCAGAGAGTCTTGATTTTGGCAGTTTGACCATAAGAGGGTTGCAGGCAGATCTTGTGTGACCTGTAGGAATATTTGCGGGACAGAGCCCAGAGAGAGCTGGGGGGGCAAGGCCAGAGAGGAGTCGGTAGAAGACGGAAAGACCACCAACCTGCCTGCAGTGAGTGAGTGAGAGGCCCTTGGAGTTAGCTTCATCGCGGGAGATAGGAATGATTCTGAATGCTTTGGTTTCAACAGCGTGAAGACGAGCTTGGTGTGAGGCAGGAGCACCAGCCCAGAGGGGAGAGCAGTATTCCATTGAGCTGTGGATGAAAGCCTTGTATGTGGTGAGGAGCTCAGGTGTGCCAAGGAAGGACTTCGCACGACGGAGAATGCCCAGTCGGCGACTGGCTTTGCAGGCCAGATTTGAAATGTGGTTTTCCCAGGAAAGATCATGGCAGATAGTGAGACCCAAAAGCTTGAGTGACAGAACTTCTTGGAGAGGATTATTCAGAAAGTGGATGGGAGGGTTGTCCAGTCGGTCTTTTCGGAGAGACCTCGTAAGAGTGTGAGATTTGTCAGGATTGAAAGACATGTTCCACTTGTTTGCCCAGTCTGTGATTTTGTCCAGGTCTGCAGAGAGTGAGGAGAGAGTTTGATTGAAAAGTAACTGGATGTTTGGCCTTCATTAATTTTGAAAACGCACCAACTTCTATACCGAGGTATTTTGGAAATAAGAAGGGAATTTTTTCCTCGTGGATTGGCCAAAATCTTCCGCGTGTGCCAATTGGCTACTTTGGGGCTCCCAGGGTACAGTAAGTGCCGTGTTTATTGACGGCACTGGGTACAGTCGGACTTAGAATCCATTCTCGGTCATTTTTGGTTTACGCTGCATCCGCCAACTTGTGACGTATTTCGTGAGTAACAGAGTTATACGACTGTGCTCTCAATGTTGAACGCGCTTGTCGGTAGTTAAGTCTTGTAACGTTTACCGGGGACGTGTTGGGAGTTTTCAACACACTAGAAATTGTTTTATACCCTTCCTCAGATGTATGTCTCCTCATAGTTCTATCTCGGGGTTCTACGGACAGTTCCTTGGATTTCATGGTCGGGTTTCGACTCTGACATGCACTGCCAACTGTGGGACCTTCTATAGAAAGATGTGTTTCTTTCTAAATCATGTCCAGTCAATTGAATTGCCCATAGCTGGACTCTAATCAAGTTGTGGGGACATCTCAAGGATAATCAAAGGAAATTGGATGCACCTGAGCTCAATTTGGAGTGTCATAGCAAAGGGGTTGAATACTTATTGACTCAAGACATTTAAGCTTTTCATTTTTAATTAGTTTGCGAAAATTTCTAAAAGTAAAATCACATTTTGTCATTATAGGGTCTTATGTGTCAATCGGTGACAAAAAAATTATCAGTTTAATGCATTTTTAATTCAGGCTGTAACACAACAAAGTGTGAAAAAAGCAAGGTGTGTGAACACTTTCTGAAGGCGCTGTGATATATCATGGTTATAACCTGGGACAACAGCCTTGTTTGTTTGTTTTGTATACTTAGCCTTGGCTCGCATGAGAACTAACACATAGAACATATAATAAAGAGAGCGGGAGACAACAGGGGGAGAGAGAGGGAAGCGCAGAAACAGTAGGGAACTGGGACATCAGGAGATCTGTGGAAGGGAGAGGGCTAGGGTGGGGTACATGGGATAAGCAAGATGGACACCACAGGGGATTGCAGGAAAGAAAACAGGGAATTTGAAGGAGATGGACCAATATTATTTTACCAATTGCTTTCCCAAAACCAGGTAAAGTATACACATCCAGCTTTTTTGTATCGAGGAAGGAGGTTCCACAGGTGGAGAAGAGCAGATCTAAGAAGCAGAGGTGAGTAATGTGCAGCCCCTGAATTTTGGGATTTCAACAGTGAGGGAGTAGCTGGAAAAATTAATGCACCCTGGAATGATTGGGGAGGTATGGCTTTATGAAAGAGAGAGGGGGAACAATATGTGGAGGAGTAGCAGAAAACTAATCTGAAAGAGCAGGATGTGCTTCAGCCCCTTTATTGGAGATGACAATGAAATTGAGATCTTTCAATTCGTCGGCATTCAGGAAAAAAAGGCATGAAACAGGGGCACCAGCTTGCAAGGCAAGGTAGTACTAAGGGATACGGACAAAGGGCTTGTGCCCTTTGAGAACTTCAGATTTCCCAAGGAAGGACTTGAGACAACCGAGGAATCTCTGACTCCAGCTATCTTTGGAGGCCACTTTTCATACATGGTGTGCCCTGGAAAGGTCTAGCTGAGCATGAGACCCAGAGGTTTGAGAGACTGAACCTCGAACAGTGGTTCATTGTGGAAATAGATCGGTGGTTATTTTGATCTTTCCCGAGATACAGGATGAGAACGTGAGATGTGCTTGGATTCAAAAACAAGTTGTAAAACAAGTTGTAAAACAATTTCTGCACTACAGAAAGTCGTATATTGTAAACTGGAGGAAACTCTGACAGGAAGAGGTCTGGCAGACCCAAAGCCACAACAGAATCAGAAGACAAGTTTTTGAGAGTCAACAGCTTGCGTGATAGGCAGCTCACAGGACAACAGCTTCAAGCACAGCTTAACACTGGTCGAAGTAAGGAAGTCTCAGTTTCAACTGTGAAGAGAAGACGTTGAGCTGCAGGTTTGACAGGTCAAGTGGCAGTAAGAAAGCCATTGCTAAGATGGCAAAATAAGAAAAAGAGGCTTGCCTGGGCCATGAAACACCGCCAGTGGACTACTGAAGACTGGAAGAAGGATTTCTGGACCAATGAATCAAAATTTGAAATCTTTGGTTCATCACGCAGGGGTTTTGTTCGTTGTCGAGGAGGCGAAAGGATGGTTCCTCAGTGTGTGACACCAACTGTCAAACATGGAGGAGGAAGCGTGATGGTCTGGGGCTCTTTTGCTGGATCCAGTCGGCGACTTGCACAGAATGACTGGCACCCTGAACAAAAAGGGCTACCACAGCATTTTGCAGCACCATGCAATACCCTCTGGTATTGAGGTGAAGGTGGGAGTGCATCAGGGGTCGGTAATAAGTCCACTACTATTTGTAGCTGTGATGGAGGTGCTGGCTCAGAACGTAAAGGAGGGTTTACCGTGGGAGTTGTTGTATGCAGATGATCTAGTGTTGATTGCGGAAAGTATGGATGGACTGATGGAAAAGATGAACACGTGGAAGGAATGCATGGAGACAAAAGGTCTGAAGGTGAATATCGGAAAGACGAAGGTTATGGCAAGTGGTAAAGCATGTGGTGAGGTGGAAAGAACTGGGAAGTGGCCCTGTGCTGTGTGTAGGAAGGGTGTCGGAGTGAACTCCATTCAATGTACAATGTGCGCTGAGTGGGTTCATCAAAAATGTAGTGGTCTGAGAGGGTCATTAACCAGTGTGGCAGCTACATTCAAATGTAAGGTGTGCTCAGAGGGAGCTGCAGATGGAGGAAATGTTGAGTTGGATCTTGGAGACGGCGTGAAGCTGGAAGGTGTGAAAACATTTTGCTACCTCGGAGACATGCTGAATGGAGAAGGTGGATCCGACTCGGCAACGGTTGCTCGAGTGAGATGTGCATGGAAGAAATTTCGGGAATTGAGTGGCGTGCTGATGATGAGGGGAGTGTCGTTGAAGCTGAAGGGAAAGGTGTATGCTGCATGTGTGAGAAGTGTTATGATTTATGGGAGCGAGACATGGGTAATGAACGTAGAGCAGCAACGAAGGTTGGAAAGGGTGGAAATGCGAATGGTTCGGTGGATGTGTGGAGTATCGTTGAGAGAGAGGAAGACAAATGATGAATTGTGAAAGATGATGGGAATAGAGCCTGTGATTGATGCTGTGAAGAGGAACAGGTTGAGATGGTTTGGTCATGTGTTGAGGAAGGATGAAAGTGACTGGTTGAGAAGAGTGATGGAAATGAATGTAGAAGTAAGCAGAGGACGGGGAAGACCGAGAAAGACTTGGCTAAAGATGGTGGAAGAAGAAATGCGTGCAAGGGAGTTAACAAGGAGAGATGCAGAAAATAGGGCAAAATGGAGAAGATTGTCATGGGGACAGCAAGGCTAACCCCCGCTTTTGCAGGGAAAATGGCCTTTAAAATGCATGTTGTTGTTGTTGTATACGCCGAGTTGGTCATGGGTTCATGCTACAGCAAGATAATGACCCTAAACACACCTCCAGGCTATGTCAAAACTAACTTCGAGGAAAAGAACAAGACAGTAGGCTTCAAATCATGGAATGGCCAGCACAGTCTCCAAACTTAAACCCCATCGACCTGGTTTGGGATGAACTGGACAGAAGGTGAAAGCAAAGCAACTTACAAGTGCAACACATTTGTGGGAACTTCTGCAACAGTGATGGGAAGAACTTCCCGAACAATATTTGATTTCCATTGCAGAAAGAATGCCACGAGTGTGTTCGGTGGTTTTACCTGCAAAAGGTGGCTACTTTGCTGAGTCAAATATTTAAATTAAATTTTGTGAAACAAAATGATTCTATGATTTCTTTTTTATCTCCAATTGTTTATTTGTTCTATGCGTAATTTCAGAGAACATTGAGACATTAAACTGCATAAATTTCAATAGAAACTGGAAAAATTGAGATGTTCTAAAACTTTTGACCGGTAGTGTATAATGTTGTAAAGATTAACTGATTAGAATTTGGGGTCAAGAGGTCAAAGGTCAAAGTCTGTGATAGGTCTATAACTCGAGAATGGCTGAACTGATATAATTCAAACCTGGTACAGGTATGTATAATGATGTAAAGATTAACCGATTAGATTTTGGGGGTGCCGAGGTCAAAGGCCAAAGGTCACAGGTCTTGTCAGGTAAAAATGTGAGAACTTGTGAACAGCTGAAGGGCTTTAAATTAAAACTTGGTACAGGTATGTATAATGATGTAAACATTAAATGATTAAATTTTGGGGTCAATAGGTCAAAGGTCAGTTGTCATGTCAGGTAAAAATGTGCTAACTGGAGCACAGCTGAATGGATTTAAATCAAATTTGATAAAAGTATTATGATGATGTAATAATGTGGGCGGAGGCATATCAGTCGATGTCGTGACGTCGAAGAGTGCCGTTCTTGTTTAACTATGTTATATATCGCTTTTTGCATCCATCCATCCAAACATAACCTCCATCCAGCTTCGGTGCCGGAGGTAAAAATACAACAAAATAAACATTGAGAAGTTAAAGAATCACTGTAAATGAGACAGGAAAATGTTGGAAAGACTGCAACATAATGTTTTTTTCTCCATTTTTGTGGACTTCAATATGTCGTCAATCACGAGATGAAAACGAACCTTTCGCTGCGAACTCAAGGACAATGTAAAAGACCATGTCATTTTCTCCATAGTCGATAAGTCGCACTGTGGACAGAAGGTAAAATTGTAGAAACAAGTCATGAGATCAGCATTTAAACTTCCAATGGAGCTCTTTCACAAGTGTGGATTAGTTTTATTGGTGGAGGTTATATTTCGGACAAAGATGATGATATCTTTTTCTAGGTAATAACACCAGCTGCAGAGGTGTTGTGATTTGGTGCAAACAATTAGCAGCTCATGACGAATGTAATAAAAACGACGTGAATGTCCTTTCTCAGCTGTTATATAATGAGTGCCATGAACTCACCGATGTTCTGATGAGAGAGATTCTGGAGAATTCGGACCTCTTTGTGAAACTGTGAATAAAGATGTGGGCATGTATTTTAGACAAGATGAAAACTAAACACAGCTCAACATCATCACTACACCAGATGGTGATAATTAATTTACATGTCTCACTCCCTCTCCCCTCCCCCTCATCTCACTGCCCTTCCCCTCCCCATATTCTCATTCCCTCTCCCCTCCCCTCACTCCCCCTATTCTCACTCACTCTCCCCTCCCCTCACTGCCAAACCCCTCCCCCTATTCTCATTCCTCTCCCCTCCCCTCACTGCCCATCCTCTCCCCCTATTCTCACTGCCCATCCCCTACCCCTATTCTCACTCCCTCTCCCCTACCCTTATTCTCACTCCCTCTCCCCTCCCCCTGTTCTCATTCCCTCTCCCCTCCCCTCACTGCCCATCGCTCCCCCTATTCTCACTCCCTCTCCCCTCCCCTCACTGCCCAACCCCTCCCACTATTCTCATTCCCTCTCCCCTCCCCCCACTGCCCATCCTCTCGCCCTATTCTCACTGCCCATCCCCTCCCCCTATTCTTACCCCCTCTCCCCTCCCCCTATTCTCACTCCCTCTCCCCTCCCACTATTCTTACTCCCTCTCCCCTCCCCCGATTCTCACTCCCTCTCCCCTCCCCCTCCTCTCACTGCCCAACCCCTCCCCCTATTCTCACTCCCACCCCCGACCCCTATTCTCACTCCCTCTCCCCTGCCCCTCCTCTCACTGCCTATCCCCTCCCCCCTTTCCCCTTTCCTCCCCTCCTCTCTCCCCGCCCCCATCTCCCTCCTGTCTCTTGCCCATCTCTTAATATTCCCATCAGCGAAGCGACTGCATTGCCCAGTAACGCCAGGCACCTTTGCGAGTTACTGAAATAAAGCCCACATGACTTTGGAATGACTGATTGTCAAGGGAGATCTTGGAGACGACGTCACGGATTTTCGAAGCTCTACCCGGTCTCCACGTTTTCAAAGTTAAGTCACTGTTCACAATTACGTTTTGTCGAAACTGTATTTATCTTTCGGTGTGTGAACATATAGTGTGCCCCTTGGAAGTTTCTCGGTGTTTATCTTTCATAAATTAATCGTTCATGTTTGCCGCGCGTGTGCGGCCTTGCCTCAGGCTTCCCCCATCAAAGTTTGTTCCTTCCTTCGCTGTTTTTGCGAGGATTTTTGATTTTCCCTTCTCCCCCAAACTTCCCGAACATCTACTCTTTGTCTAACGTTGTAACCCCCATCCCCTCCCCCCAAAAAAACATTTCCCTTTCTCCTCGTGTGCTTTTGTCCCATCGTGCGCCTCTGTCCACATGCGCTGTCCCGCCCGCCCCCATTATCGCCTTGCCTTCCACCTTTTGCCCTGTTCAAGTGACTCATGGTTGTCCCTCAAGGCTCCTTCTCCCTGTTGGTATTTTTGTGAATATAAGACTGTTCTTCACGGTTCTGTTTAAATATGTTTAAACTTTCCCCTGCAGTGTTGTATTTCTGTGGTTTATTACAACACGCTGTTTTTCTTCCGATTTAAAAGGCTCCTTTCAATTTCCTCTTCAATTCATTCCATTTCAAAAAAATATTCAATGCCTTATAATTCTTTCTCACTACATGCTCTAAATTCTCATTCATTCCACCCCTCCTCCATCGTTCTTAAACGGATCGCTAACTTGAAAATCACAATAAACCCAATTTGTTATTAATGTTCATCTTTCATTAATCATCCACTTTCTAAACTCCCCCCTTGCCCCTCCCCTCCTAAACTCCCCCCTTGCCCCTCCCCTCCAAATCTCCCTCCTTGCCCATCCTCTCCAATGCCAAACAGGAAATTAGAGCTGTCTCCCTTGACATATCACGTGCCTTCGATACGGTCTGGCACCCCGCTCTGCTCAACAAACTCTCCTCCTTTGGTATCCATGGAAATCTCCACGCATGGCTGGCGGATTTCCTCTCCAGTCGTAGTCAACGTGTGGCCCTGAATGGGTTTCTCTCATCTCCTCTTCCTGTTCAGGCTGGAGTTCCCCAAGGCAGTGTTCTCGGCCCTGTGCTTTTTCTGGTCTTCATCAATGATCTCTCTGACTCTCTTGAAAATCCTCTCTATCTCTTTGCTGATGACTCTACTCTCTGTCGTTCCATTCTTCATCCCTCAGATCGGCAGTCTCCAGCCTCATCACTCTCTGCAGACCTGGACAAAATCACAGACTGGGCAAACAAGTCGAACATGTCTTTCAATCCTGACAAATCTCACACTCTTACGATGTCTCTCCGAAAAGACCGACTGGACAACCCTCCCATCCACTTTCTGAATAATCCTCTCCAAGAAGTTCTGTCACTCAAGCTTTTGGGTCTCACTATCTGCCATGATCTTTCCTGGGAAAACCACATTTCAAATCTGGCCTGCAAAACCAGTCGCCGACTGGGCATTCTCCGTCGTGCGAAGTCCTTCCTCGGCACACCTGAGCTCCTCACCACATACAAGGCTTTCATCCGCAGCTCAATGGAATACTGCTCTCCCCTCTGGGCCGGTGCTCCTACCTCACACCTAGCTCGGCTTCACGCTGTTGAAACCAAAGCTTTCAGAATTATTGGAATCTCCCGCGATGAAGCTATCTCTGAGGGCCTTTCACTCACTCACCGCAGGCAGGAAGGTGGTCTTTCTGGCTTCTACCGACTCCTCTCCGGCCTTGCACCCCCAGCTCTCTCTGTGCTCTGTCCCCTAAATATTCCTACAGGTCGCACAAGATCTGCCAGCAACCCTCTGATGGTTAAACTGCCGAAATCTCAGCTCTCTGCTCACCTTCACTCTTTCATTCCTCTTTTCTCCCGCCTCTGGAACAAACTCCCTCACTCCCTTCATTCCCACTCCTCCCTCCAGGTCTTTAAAACAGCTTTTCACCACCATCTCTTATCTTCCCCCATCCAAAACCTTGATCTTTTCTACCCCCGCTAATTCACCCCAGATCCACCTTGTTTGAAATTCCAACTTCTTTCCTGGAAGTCCTGGCAGTGTCCATATGTTTTATACCTCTCCCACCCCCCCCCCCTCCCATGCCCCCCCTCCCCCAAGCCCTCGCCCTCTCTCAGATCTCTCGATGTCTCCATGTCTCTCGGTCCCTGCTCTCAAATGTTGTGTTTGTGTCCTTCCCCCTCTCTCCCCATCTTGTCTACCGCTCCCGATGTTATATGTTTTATGTGTCGGTTTGTTTTTCTGTGTGATTAATGTTCGCTCTTTCACGAGCCTCGATCTTGTATACAACAACAACAACAACAACAACAACAAAAAATCCAGGAGGATTCTCGCATAAGTAGCCGTTCGCGTTTCCCGCAACCAAGGCAGTCACAGCCAGACTCGAACCTTTGGCTCCGAGCACGTCCATCGACCCGAGGGGGTTTCAGCTGCAGGACGTTTCCCAGTAGCATCGTTTTCCAGGCGTCTTGCCGGAGTTCGTCACAACTGCTCCGGCGTTCGGACCTCGGTGACCATCACGTGCTCAGACGACGTAGTTTCTGAACGAAATGCTTGAGGGGTTCCAATGCATCCGGTCTCTTCGTGGCAGACTGGTAGCGAGGGTAGTTGGCGCTCCGTGGCTAGAGCTGGCTCGGCGGGTCCTCCGCTTGACGTTCTTCCCTGAGGAGGGGTAGTCGCAGGAGCGTGGGCATCATCTCGATTCAGAACGATGTCAGGAGAGGATCACGATTAATTGTTGTAATCATCAGAGATACAACATTGTCTCAGAGTAGAGTTTAATCATGATCGATCTCAGACAGCATCGAAAGAGAGAACCAGCAATCATAGTATTAGTGTTACTGCAGGCACATACAGGTGCATACAGGTGCATACAGTTGATATCTCGTCAAGTGAGCATGCAGCACACAATGCAGAATCCTTACCATTCTCCGGAAGCCCAGAGGTGCTCTCGGGTTACATAGCACAGAACTACCTTCTGCGCTGAACGGCAGTCTCTTTTAGAGGAGCCGCGTGGGAGTCGCGTAGTGGCAATGCGTAGAATAACACCAGGGTCGTAAATTAGATGACAATTTCACCACAAACAGTATCAACAACACCCTACTGGGGGGGGGGGGGGGTGAATGGCCGCTCTCATGGAGATGGTCACCTTACTGGGGGGTGGGGGGGAGATGGGAGATGGTCGCTCTAGTGGGAATGGTCACCCTTTTTGGTGGGGGGGGGGGGGTGGGGGGGGAGTGGATGGTCGCTCTAGTGGAGATGGTCACCCTATTGGGGGGGATGGTCGCTCCCATAAAGATGGTCACCCTACTGGGGGGGCGATGGTCGCTCTAGTGGAGACGGACGCCCGCGGGGGGGGGGGGGGGGGGGGTTGTTTAAAGTTAAATCGAGGGTGCAGGTAAATTGAAATGGATATTGACACCTGTGGTGCTGATTGTAGAATGTAGTGTTTTGTGAGATGCAGGAGGCAGTAGAATGGCTGGGCGTGTGGTTTGGTTGGGAGAGATGGTTGACCGAGGCACCCCGGGCACTGGGAGCTCGTCGGCCAGGTAAGGCTGTAGGTAGGCTCAGGAAGCCAGTTAGGTTAGTGTGTGAGTGGGGCCCGAGAATCCAGGGAGATTACTCGGGTGCCAAATGCCAAGGTGGGCATCGGGTGCTAAGTGCCAATGAGGGCCTTCCCCAAATAGGTAAGGGCGAGGAGTAGGCAAGCCTGGGAGGCAGCTCCGGTGGACGAGGGGTCGTAGGCAGGTAGACCTGCCAGGTTAAGCCACACGACCCAGCCCTGAAATTGTGCAAGGGCACAGATAGAAAAGTCGTGGGGTGAGACCCAAATTCGGGGGGGGAGGGGGGAGGAGGGGGCACTACTGTGTGGGCAATGGGAATTCGGGTTCTTAGAACCACATCGTTTAAATAAGGCCGATTGGCAGGGTACGACCCCGGGGAGGTTAAATGTGTAAATGATGTTGGTGTAGTTAGAATTTGTGAAGACCCCTTCGTACCACCTACAACCATCCACAAGGGGAAACATTTTGCACCACGGGGCTCGAAGTTTGATGGGTGAGATGCATCATGACGTGGGTGCAAAACATTGTGTTCATTCCGTCTTTCCTTCCTGGGAGAACCTGGGGGGAGTTGGGGACGAATTTGGCAATAAAGAGGGGACGTGGGAGACAAGACGTCGAGACGAATTGTAAATACAAGGAGGGCTAGGGTAGTGTAGTAGACGGTGGGGGTACGTAAGGTTAGGGCCAGGCTCGAGTTCACTCTGCCGGCATTCCTCTCACCCGTTCCATTTGCCTTGTTTTGCATGTGCCACAGTGCCCTTTCCTTGTGCTCCTTGCGCTTTGTCTTCCTCCCCGCCCCAGGACCATCATGAGGTCTCACCTTGCTGTCGCAGCGTCTTGCTGCCATCCATCACATTATGGACCACTCGCCCTGTGGCCACACCTTCCTGCTGTTGCAGCTCCTCGCTGCCCCCATCATCTTGCTGGATGGCCTACCTGTTGGGTGGCATTGATGCCACACCTTTGGACCACGTGTCAGTGGCCCTGTTCACAAAATAAAATGACCCATGTGTGGAAAGGCGAAAATTAGATGGCCTTATGATCTTGACATGGCCTGTATACCGGTCAGGGCCAGCTGGTTTTGTTAGGAAGCCGACCAAGGCAAGAAGCCACAAGATGACTCCAGCAACAAGTCCTCCATTCTTTATTCCTTGAGTCCAGGTCCTGGGTCTTAGTTTTTGTAAATAAATCGTGTCGTGTGTAAAAGTAAAAATGTTGCTCACTGGATATGTGTTTTGTTTCAAAATTTCGGCAATACGCGAACAGTATAAGGTTGTGGGTGTGAATCTGTACTGTAGTTTGTCAACGCATTCGGCGGGACATACGTATTAGTTTAAATAGTCGCACACATTGGGGTTAGAGTTTAAAATGTTAGGGGAATTACATCTTCGTGTCACACTAATGGTAATGTTAAATGAGTGCCAGCTCCCCCAGCCGCTCCTGTGTGGACGACTTGGGACGAGTCTGGGTGAGAGGAGGGGGAAGTGTTATGGGTTTGCAATGAAGGACATCCCTCAAGTGAATTACACGACAACATGTAGCCTGCATTAGTCAGTTATTTCTTATTAAATGTAAAGATTAGTTCCCTTTCCATTGTGTTGAAATAAAAGCAGATACAACCATCTGCTTAGAGCCCAGCTTCTGCTCAAGCCTAATCAATTCTACTCCCCTCCACATATTTTCCCAATGCAGGCAGTGCCCAGAACACAACATGCAGTTCACCGGGACTAATTTTTTTTTTTTTTTTTTTTTTGTATACAGAATCGAGGCTCGTGAAAGAGCTGACATTTATTTCACAAACAAATCAAACAGACAAACAAAATATATAAAAAGAGGGAGCGGAAGACAAGATGGGAGAGAAGGGGAAGCACACAAACACAACATTTGAGAGCATGGATGTGTGGGAGGGAGAGGGCTTGGGGGGAGGAGGCATGGGAAGGGGGGGTGGGGGGGTTGGAGAAATATAAAACACAAGGACACCAAGGGCTTCCAGGACAGAAGTTGGTATTTCAAAAAAGTGGCTTTGGGGTGAAATTAGCGGGGGTAGAAAAGATCAAGGTTTTGGATGGGGGAAGATAAGAGATGGTGGTGAACAGCTGTTTTATAGACCTGGAGGGTGAAGTGGGATTGAAGAGAGTGAGGGAGTTTGTTCCAGAGGCGGGAGAAAAGAGGAGTGAAGGTGAGCAAAGAGTCTTGATTTTGGCAGTTTAACCATAAGAGGGTTGCAGGCAGATCTTGTGCGACCTGTAGGAATATTTGGGGGACAGAGACCAGAGAGAGCTGGGGGGGGCAAGGCCAGAGAGAAGTCAGTAGAAGATGGAAAGACCACCAACCTGCCTGCGGTGAGTGAGTGAAAGGCCCTTGGAGTAAGCTTCATTGCGGGAGATTCCAATGAGTCTGAACGCTTTGGTTTCAACAGCGTGAAGACGAACTAGGTGTGAGGCAGGAGCACCAGCCCAGAGGGGAGAGCAGTATTCCATTGAGCTGCGGATGAAAGCCTTATATGTGGTGACGAGCGCAGGTGTGCTAAGGAAGGATTTCGCACGACGGAGGATGCCCAGTCGGCGACTGGCTTATCAGATTTGAAATGTGGTTTTCCCAGGAAAGATCATGGCAGATAGTGAGACCCAAAAGCTTGAGTGACAGAACTTCGTGGAGAGGATTATTCAGAAAGTGGATGGGAGGGTTGTCCAGTCGGTCTTTTCAGAGAGACATCGTAAGAGTGAGATTTGTCAGGATTGAAAGACATGTTCCACTTGTTTGCCCAGTCTGTGATTTTGTCCAGGTCTGCAGAGAGTGAGGAGGCTGCAGACTGCCGATCTGAGGGATGAGCAATGGAGCGACAGAGAGTAGAGTCATCAGCAAAGAGATAGAGAGGATTTTCAAGAGAGTCAGAGAGATCATTGATGAAGACCAGAAAAAGCACAGGGCCCAGAACACTGCCTTGGGGAACTCCAGCCTGAACAGGAAGAGGAGATGAGAGAAACCCATTCATGGCCACACGGTGACTACGACTAGAGAGGAAGTCCGCCAGCCATGCTTGGAGATTTCCATGGATACCAAAGGAGGAGAGTTTGGTGAGCAGAGCGGGGTGCCAGACCGTATCCAACGCACGTGATATGTCAAGGGAGACGGCTCTAATTTCCTGTTTGGCATTGAGGACCTCCATCCATTGTTGAGAAAACAGAAGCAGCATGTCCAGAGTAGAGTGACCAGGTCTGAAACCAAATTGATGATCAGAGATCAAGCCATTGGAGAAGAGGAAAGATTTCATATCCGAAGCAATGATGGATTCAATGACTTTGCTGATAATTGGGAGAAGGCTGATTGGTCTGTAGTTGCTCGGATCTGTTTTTGCACCTTTTTTGTGCAAAGCGGTGATGTTGGCTGATTTCCAAGCAGTTGGCAGAATATAAACTGCTTCCTGATGTCATCTCTCTCCACCCACAGCTTCATTGCCATATCGTGCAACTGAAGATCAAGGGTCATCACGGTGATCGATTCACTTCCCATTACACCAGTCGTGACACCATGTGCTCTCATGAGACCGGTGAAGGCCGACAGAGTGCCGTAATCTGTAGGACGTGATCTTATCAAAGGTGGTACTAGTGCAACATTGGTCTGGAAGTTGGTGGAAGACAACAAGGAATTAAAGGCTCCCCATGTTCCCGGAGCAATGGATTTAACTTTATAGTGGTTGCCATCTTGGTTTTGGTGGCCATCTTGGATTTGGAAAAAATGCCACCCTCCCTTTTTTAGACCTCAATAATACCTTAATACAGAATCAAGTGATAATTTGCTTTAAACAAACAATAGACACGAAAGTTGCTTCAATGACATAACAGCCTACACTATCAAGGAAGGTATTGAATTTGAGTCAATTTGTGACTCGGAAAAAAAAAAAACATTTTGACAACGATGTTGATCACTCCGGTTTGTGTGTTTGTTTGTCTGTTCGCTCACTTATACTTGTCTACAGGTCACAATTTTAAACCAATTTTCACGAAACTTCACCAAATGGTAGAGTTTGTGGTCCCACAAAATACTATATATTTTTGAGGTCAAAAGGTCAACATAGGCCAAAGGTCAACCACTTTTTTCAAATTTTTTAAATCCACAATTTTCATCCGAGTGATTAGCAAATTGAATGGGATTTATATATCAGCGAACTGAATGAAATGAACAGCTATTTTGAGGTCAACATAGGTCAAAAGGTCAACATAGGCCAAAGGTCAACAACTTTTTTTAAATTTCTAAAATCCTCAATTTTCATCCGATTGACTTGAAAATTGAATGGGATTTACATATCAGCTAACAGAATTCAACCACAAACTATTTTTTTGAGCAACATAGGCCAAAGGTCAACAACTTTTTTCAAATTTCTAAAATCCTCAATTTTCATCCGATTGACTTGAAAATTGAATGGGATATACATATCATCGAACAGAATTCAACCACCAACTATTTTTTTGATCAACATAGGTCAAACCGTCAAGATAGGCCAAAGGTCAACAACTTTTTTCAAATTTCTAAAATCCTCAATTTTCACCCGGTTGACTTGAAAATTGAATGGGATTTACATATCGGCGAACAGAATTCAACCACCAACTATATTTTTGATCAACGTAGGTTAAACCGTCAACATAGGCCAAAAGTCAACAACTTTTTTCAAATTTCTAAAATCCTCAATTTTCATCCGATTGACTTGAAATCTGAATAGGATTTTCATGTCCGCCAACTGAAACCAACCACCAACTATTTTTTTGATCAACATAGGCCAAAAGATTAACATAGGCCAAAAGGTCAACATCCGCCAAAATGTCAACATCGGTCAAATTTGTAAAACTAGCAACGGCACCCACCCTATGGGCGGGGGCTTCAAATGGGAGGCCCAAATGGAAAGGTAAATTCTTAATGTAATTAACCAAATGTCCGTCCGTCTGTGTGACAGGCCACGTCTGTCTTTCGTCTGTCTAAATGTCTGTCCGTCATCTGTCTGTCCGTTCGAAGGTACCGTAAAAACTGCTGAACCGATCGCAACGATATTTTGGGTGGATAATGCTGGGATCTCCAGGAGTAAAATAGGCTATTTAGTTTTCCCAATTTCAGCAATTTCAGTCAATTTTCAACCGATTAACTTAATTTGAATAAGATTTGCATATCAGATCACATAATTCAACCACTAACTATTTGTGAAGTCAAAAGGATGCTTTTCCGAGCGCCATTCTACTTTGTTCTCTTTTACCAAGTGTCGCTCTTTGAGTGATTTTTCATTTGTCTGTCTGTTTGTTTGTTTACTTCCGACACCGAAGGTGGATTCTTCACCATTGAGAGATCGGGTGAAAACAGATATCTTACTATATTTCACCAAATGTCTGTCTGTCTGTCTGTTCGAGGGTACCGTAAAAACTGCTGAAACGATCGCAAAGATATTTTGGGTGTATAATCCTGGGATTCCCAGGAGTAAAATAGGCTATTTAGTTTTCCCAATTTCAGCTTTAGTCTCCAGCATTCTCAGGTTTGGACGCCCGCATAACATTCGCGTTTGCATGACGTTCATTGCGACGTCTTCTTACGTCGAGCAACGGTACCCACCCTATGGGCGGGGCTTCAATTGGGAGGCCCAAATGAAAAGGCTAAATATCGGAAATTGAAGCCTTTTTTTCTTTTAAATGATTTTTATAAACATCCGCCATGCGGAAACGTCATGCGGGAGCAAGTATCAGCAGGATGTGGCAGTGTGGCAGCCCACGTTTGCACCGATCGCTGCACCGTGTGCCGCACAAACGACTGCACCGATTGCTGCACCGCGTGCCGCACAAACGGCCGCACCGATCGCTGCACCGTGTGCCACACAAACGGCTGCACCGATCGCTGCACCGTGTGCCACACAAACGGCTGCACCGATCGCTGCACCGTGTGCCACACAAACGACTGCACCGATCGCTGCACCGTGTGCCGCACAAACGACTGCACCGATCGCTGCACCGTGTGCCGCACAAACGACTGCACCGATCGCTGCACCGTGTGCCGCACGAACGACTGCACCGATCGCTGCACCGTGTGCCGCACAAACGGCTGCACAGATCGCTGCACAGTGTGCCGCACAAACGGCTGCACCGATCGCTGCACCCATTGCCGCACAAACGACTGCACCGATCGCTGCACCGTGTGCCGCACAAACGGCTGCACCGATCGCTGCACCGTGTGCCGCACAAACGACTGCACCGATCGCTGCACTGTGTTCCGCACAAACGGCTGCACCGTGTGCCGCACAAACGACTGCACCGATCGCTGCACAGCTGCATTGATCGGATGTGGCGTGAAGGAGGATCAGCACTTCGGCATGAAGGAGGATCAGATCTAACAGATCGCTGCCTCCATCGATCTTGCCAAGGTCGTAACACCGATCGGCTCAAAATCCTTTTCACTGTTGATTTGGTACAGTTACACGTATCGGGAATTTGGTACACGTATCGCGAGTACATACGACATGGCGGATGTGAACACTATTATCGATCACGATTCACGATCACGATCATCACGATCACAGTGTATCGATTACTATTTGAAACACGATGAAATAATATTTACCGATATGAACAGTGATGTGGCTTTTATTGAAATTCTCAAGATACTGTTTAGATTTTGATGATTCGCGTGTGATATGATTCAATGAATGTTTATATGAATCGTTTAAAACAAAAAAAGACTCGATTTCTGATATTTTCCCATCGCCATATCCAGATTCGCCACGGACCCACGATCGATGTTTCTCTACGTGAACGTGCCCGTTTGTTTGCGAACAGGTACGTTTTTCATGGAAGTCCTTCACGAACTTGCTGTCCATGTCTGACGTGCGAATGAAGGTGCTACAGGAATGTGGAATTTATTGATTTCATGCTTTAGCATTCACCGTATCTGCATCGCCTGTTTGCCTCTGGCCTCCCACCTGTGCGTAGCACGGGTATTTCTCTTGTATAACATGATATCAAAAGAAGTTATGGACGAGTTATGAATAAACTTGGTGGACGTGTTGGTTCGGTGACAAGAACAATAGATTTTGGTTCATGTCCGAATCCAGATCCGGCCTATCAGTGGATACAAAACGTAAACTGTTCACCTGTGGAGGTATGCCCTCCACCGAGTGCCTTGCTTTTCTCTGCAACCGTTAGTCTGATTGACAGGAAGTTTTCAGCACAGGTGCGCCCCTTTTTATAGAATTATGATGTGAAAGGGAAGAGATAATTATGTTGCGAATTCAGTTAATTATGTTGTGGTTTTTACTTTAACAACGTTATTATTGATGTACTGTACGATGGAGTCTTGCTTGACGACAATGCACCACGTGGTAACAACGGAGATGTGACGACACAATACTCAGGTTTGGTTCAACAAAAATCTGGTAACCTAGCAATAATCCCACATGATGTATGACGTCACAATAATCGGCTTTAATGCAACAAACAGCTGGTTACGTTACTAGTTCTTTCTTTGAACGTGAGCAGGTATTGGACAGTTTTCCTGAAGCACCTGTTATTTTTCGATTACGAAAGAGAATGCAACGAAGGTAACGTGCCTCACACGGTTTTGTTTCTCATCATCAAATGAATTTAATCTTTTTATGTCGAGTTTAACCATAACTCAGGTGGGAGAGGTGTAAAACACATGGACACTGCTAGAACTTCCAGGAAAGAAGTCGGTATTTCAAAAAGTGGATCTGGGGTGAATTAATGGGGGTAGAAAAGATCAAGGTTTTGGATGGGGGAAGATAAGAGATGGTGGTGAACAGGTGTTTCAAAGACCTGGAGGGAACAGTGGGATTGAAGAGAGTGAGGAAGTTAGAACAAGTCAGACGAAACATGTTGGACAGGTTGGTGCTGTGAAGGACGAATTGATTCTATTTTGGTGAAGGTCCGAATCCGGATATGGAGGTATGCGCTCTACCGAGTGCCGTTATAGTTTTATTTTACCTGGTTTTATGTGTCATTATGGTGTCTAAATGAAAGAAAAGATTTGTTCAAATGGAGAATGTGTTCATGTTTTCCGGTCGAGCACACCTGTATTAAGCTGTGGATGAAAGAAAATGTTCTTTTTCAGGGAATCAGAGATGTTTCCGTCATCATCAATCGAAGACGTTGATGTGAACTCCTCACCTCCACACGATTCACCAAAGAAGGAGAAAAACACCCTGTGGAAGCGTGTGAAGTAAATAATTTCATTCACCCCCATCTGCACTTTTGAAAACTTGATTTTGGATATATCTACCTCAGGGAATGTACAATAAATTGACTTTTCAATCTCTTTCAACTTAGACACATCTTCGGAAGAGACAACAACAAGGAGCGTTGTGCGGACGTTTCACATTCCGTGTAAGTAAGAGAATCACCTTTCAGGACGTCATGACATTCATTGTGCTCGCAATAGAAATGGTATTCCTTTGAGGAAACTAATGTGAATCTTGTCGTGTTTCGATCACATTTTGATCCATAATTATTTTCTATATTATCAATTGGAGGTTTCACCGCTGTGGGATTTCTTTGACGTGCCTCCATCGAGTTGTTTACCTGGGGTGGGAATCTTGATCCAGATATAAAGGGTCATGCGGGTGTTTTGTATGAAGAGCGAGTTTATCATATGTATATATATACAGTCACGTGAAAAAGTAAGTACACCCCATGTAAAGTTTTGACTTTTACAACATATTTCAACATACGGCTATTTGATCTTCATTTCAACAATATTGATAAATAAAGGTGATATAATATAACAAATATCATGAAACATTTACATTTTTTCGTCCATTGTATAATTTCAATAAACATAAATGCAAATTTCGCATGTGGAAAAAGTAAGTACACCCCGACATTTATCACTACTTCAAATACCTAAAATTAGAATCAGGTGCACCAGCTCAGGTGCAAATGATTAGAACATCGTTGGAAAGGATCTTGGAGGCACCTGTCTTATTCAAACCTCAGACATTTAGTTTGGTTTGCTATTTGTTGTTGAAGTGTGCGGCATCACCATGCCCAGATCAAAAGAGCTCTCTGAGGCCTTCAGAAAGAAGGTTATAGATGGCTACGAGTCTGGGAAGGGATTTTAAAAGATCTCCAAATAATTTGAAATCAATCAATCGACTGTCCGGAAGATCATCTTCAAGTGTAGAAGATCCAAACAACTGCCAACTTGATCAGGCCAGACCGCCCGAGCAAGTTCAGCCCGAGAGCAGACCGCAAGATGCTGAAAGACGTCTCCAAGAACCCCAGAATGTCATCACGGTACCTACAGGTAGCGTTTGCCACGGTTGATGTCAAAGTGTACGAGTCTACCATTAGAAAGAGGCTGCACAAATTTGATCTACATGGGAGGTGTGCCAGGAGGAAACCTTTGCTGTCCAGAAAGAACATCAAGGCAAGACTAAAGTTTGCCAATGAACACCTCGGCAAAGACCAGCACTTCTGGAACAATGTGCTCTGGACAGATGAGTCAAAGGTAGAGCTATTTGGCCACAGTACCAGAAGACATGTTTGGCGAAAACCAAAGACAGCATTTGACCACAAGAACCTGATACCAACTGTAAAGCATGGTGGTGGAAATATAATGGTTTGGGGCAGCTTTGCTGCATCAGGGCCTGGGCAGCTCACCATCATAGAATCCACTATGAATTCTTCATTGTACCAGAGGGTGCTTGAGGATAATGTGAGGCCATCTGTCGGAAAGTTGAAGCTCAACCGAAGGTGGACCTTGCAACATGACAATGACCCTAAACATACCAGTAAATACACCAAGGAATGGCTAAAAAGAAAGAAATGGAGGGTTCTGGAATGGTCAAGTCAAAGCCCAGATCTAAATCCCATTGAGATGTTGTGGGGGGATTTGATACGAGCTGTGCATGCAAGAAACCCCTCAAACATTGCACAGCTGAAAGAATTCTGCATGGAGGAGAGGGCAAAAAGTTCTCCCAGTCGATGTCAGAGACTGGTAGACAGTTATAAGAAACGCCTACTTGAGGTTGTTTCTGCCAAAGGGGGCAATACCACCTATTAGAGCCAAGGGTGTACTTACTTTTTCCACGTGCGAAATTTGCATTTATGTTTATTTAAATTATACAATGGACTACAAAATGTAAATGTTTCATGATATTTGTTATATTATATCACCTTTATCTCTCAATATTGTTGAAATGAAGATCAAATAGCTGTATGTTGAAATATGTTGAAAAAGTCAAAACTTTACATGGGGTGTACTTACTTTTTCACGTGACTGTATATAGGGTAGGTGGGGGTAATATGGACCCCCTAAGCCAAAGTCCCGATCGAGACTATACAAATAGATTAGGAATATTTTCAAATAATGGTTTATTTAGACAACCAGACAGACTACATCCCCGTGCAGTTTGGGTTGAATAAAATCAGACATATGATTGAGGGGACAAATAAAAATATGCCATCAGTGTCCATATTCTAAACAACGTGGGGAATATGGACGCCCCCTATGGGGTAATATGGACCTCGGGTCCATATTACCTCAATGTGGTAAGTCTAGTTTATTTCAGACAAATGTTCCCTGGGACAAATGTGACTTTCGGAATTTTCAGTGAACAACAACCTTAGCGACATTCGTCACAGACGAAAGCACCTGTACCCTCATTGTCAGTTTCGTTTTCGTGGGCCCATTGCTTGCATTCACTGCATTGGATCCAAGAAAATTCAGGTGGATCAACAAATAACTCATAGCAATATATGCAGGAGACATTACTCATGCAGTTTTCAGGTCCTTTTCTGTGTTGCTTGGCAGACTTGGTAACCTGCTTTCGAACTGGAGGACCGCGCTTTGTTCGTGGTCTGTTGCCTTTTTTCGCTTTCAAATTAGTTGGGGATATAGGATTCTGCTTCTCGCGTGTTGGCCCTTTCTTCAATGCCCTTCTCTCTTGTTCTTGATGTTCCACGATGAAACGTCTTTTAGAAGGAGAGGATGTGATGATTACGCTTTTTCGGGGCGAGTTAAATCTCCGACAGTGCATAGTCACTGTCGGATTTTTATACAGAATCAAGTGTACATGTTATCGGCTGTTAACAAACAGCCGATACTTGACGGCTACTTGGACCATGCCTAGTTTTGCTTAGTCACATATTTCGGTGCAGAAAAATTTATTACCTTCGCAAAAGCGGAAGGTTATGTTTTGATCGCTGTGTATTTATTTGTATGTCTGTGTGTGTGTGTGTGTGTGTGTATGTTATTCGCATAACTCAAAAAGTATTCAACCGATTCGCATGAAATTTGGTGGGATGATAGGTTATTATCCGGGAACCATTTGATTAGATTTTGGAATCGATCGGGTCAAAGGTCAAGGTCAAGGTCATGAAAAGGTCAAAATCGTCTTTTTACCATAGCGCGGTCAATTTGTGTCCAATTTGTATGAAACTAATGCCAAAATGCTTTGCTACACAGATCTTGTAGTCTTTTATTTTGGCAACAAAAGTAGCTGCGGCGAAGGTATGCGCTCTACCGAGTGCCCGTTCTAGTTTGATTCTAATTTTGACAGTGAACATGCTGTTTTGTGGACTTATTCGATAAGCTTCCTGTGTGGGGAATATGGACATTGACCTTGGGGAATATGGACATGGGTCCATATTAGACACTACCAAAGGGTCCATATTCCCCACACCATGCCTCTCGATCATGTCAGCACGCCCAGTACATATGGGCTGGGATGGAGTTTTCTACACACAGTGGTGCTGTAGACAGCTCTCACGTGTACTCAGCCAGGGACACCACTCATCAAACAAGCTAGTGACTACATGTACATACACAGTACTGCATGCTTATGAATTGTAAAATTTGAGATGAAAACTTTTGGAAGTTTGCACTTACCATCATTAAAGAGTTTGAATCAACTGCAGTTGGTCACTTGCTGGTCGGCCATACTTGTTTATCCCGTGATATGGAGACGAGGCTTGATGCAGTGCATCATGGGAAATTCAGTGGGGTCCATATTCCCCCGGGGTCCATATTACCGCCACCCACTATATGTACATCAGGAAGAAGATAATTGTTTTTTGGTCATTTATTGTTACATATCTTTTCTACCTGTCCCTGCTTGTATAATAATCATAAAAGTAGGACCGTGGGTCCTGAAGCTCACCTGGATCACGAGCTACAATCACTCAAACTCCCCACAGACCCACTCAGACAATGATGTTTTTAATGTCGTGAACAAACTTTCGTACATCGTTGAAGGTTGTGATCAAGTTTCATTGAAATCGTGTGTGTAGTTTCAGAGAAGAGAGCAAATACCAATTTGGGTGGGTCAAAAATCCCCCGTGGACTCCCACAATGAGCGCAGATTTTGATGTGGTCAATTCACCTTTGTTAGGTATCAGATACGAAGCTTGTCGCCAGGTTTCAGTCACATTCTGTGTGTAGTTTTGCAGAAGAGACAAATACTTATTTGGGGGGGGGGAGGGGAGGTCAAAACTCCCCCTCCCCCCCCTGAAGACTCATTTAATGAGTGCAGATTTTGATGTAGTCATACACCTTCGTTGGGCATGAGATATGAATCTTATGACCAAGTTTAATCTAAATCGTGTGTTTGGTTCAAGTGATAATCACTGAAGTGTTTACAGACTCATTCACTCACTCAATGATTGGCTGACTTACCTGCGGACCAGACTGAAGTCCAGGTGAGCTAATAATACACTTGCTTGTGACCATTAAAAGGATCATCAAATATCCAAAGATTGGGGCTGATATGTATCCCAAGCCATATGAAGATCACGGTCCGCATCAGCCTCAGCGAACCAGGCAGGGCTCTGTCGTCTATACACCGCCCAAATAACTGGCATTCCCTCAAGCAGGGCTTTTACCGTGGACCTTATGTGGGTCAATACTATTATTTCCGACTATTTTGTCTAAAAAAAACTCGAACAAGGACCAAAAAACCCAACTCCACGGGGTTTCCGAGTATCTCGCGGGATTATCAGTTGGACAGGTGACTGTGGTGGCCCATGACATGTAAGAGCTGTTTTTTGAACATGATTTATGTGAAATCCATGGCAGCATGATAGAGGAAGGGAAAAGCGTTAAATATTCTGCTCTTTCGAGGAGGTTATGAAGAAATGTGTTATAATCGAAGTGTGGAATGCCCTTTTGCTTTTATGAGCGTGAGGAGGGGAGGACTGAGTTGTGGCCGTGAAGGAAGAGGAGGTACAGGTACATCCCCGACATCGAAAGCGCATTCACTCGTCCACTCGTCTCGACCAAATTACTTTTGTACATTTTACACCTTTACCTGATCATGTTTTATATTCTGTGGCGTGTTGTGTTGGGGACATTGCAGCGTCAGTTGTGAAAAGAAAAGATTTGTTGAAATTGAGAATGTATTTATGTTATTTGGTATAACAAACTTGCAACAACTTGTGCATGTTATTTTACCAGGAAAACAAACAAGAACAAGTCTCCTGGTGCTCAAGCGAAGTGCGCGAACCCGTCACGTGGACGAAGTCATGGAAACGCGGTTTTCATGGAGGGTCCACCACACGATTCCCCAAAGAGGAAGAAGAAAAGCACGCCATGGAAGCGTGTGAAGTAAATAAATTCATTCACCCCCCATCTGCACTTTTGAAAACTTGATTTTGGATATATCTACCTCAGGGAATGTACAATAAATTGACTTTTCAATCTTTTTCAACTTAGGCGCATCTTCGGAGGAACTGGGAAGACGAAGAAGCGACGTTACATGTTTACATGTGGCGACATTCCACATATGTAAGTAAAAGAAGAATCCCTTTTCAGGATGTCATGACAAGATTTGTGGTAACGATATAATGGCAATCCTCAAAGGGAATGGAAGCTGATCTTGTCATATCTTATGTCATCTTCCATCTTCTTCAAAGTCAGCTTCCATCACCTTTGTCAGACAATCTTGCTGCTTATATTTGGAGCTTTCAAAAATCTCTTTTCCTTCCCTGCAAAGCTGCGTTGGGTGCTTTGGGATGAACCTCTGCTTAAAATAAATGAACTTAAACATTTTCTTCCTCAGATTTACTCGAACTCAGAAATTGTTTGAACTTTTTTTAATAAGAAAACGATGATTTCCAATACCGGATACCACCTTGTGGTGCTGGTTTCGATCACACATCCGGTTCGTTCTTCGGCTTCTGAAAGTTTGGATCCACAACTTCCACTGCACTTCCCTCATCCACGCATTCTTTAACTTTCAAACTCAGTGTACACAGACGTGGCGGATTCCTGAAAGTGAGGATTTGAATTTCCCATTTTGATGACATGTTCGGCTGTTTCCACTCCCTATTTTACCGCTTTTCCTCTTGAGGCTCAGCCATCATCATTTCATGGGAGCTGCTGGTTTCCATCATTGCTGGAAGCGTGGATGTGCCGCTGGTGCAATGTCCTCTGCTGGTCAGGGTAGGAATTTGTTCAGGGAGTCTGCGATAGCTCACCTTCTTTTCTCAAAGGAGCAAACTGCCATCTGAAGGAGAGCACACACATTGATGAATTGCCTTACCTGTGAAACACCAGGATGACATTTTATAGCTGGGTCGGGATTCAAACCCTGGCTCGACTGATTGGAGGCGAGTGTGGAAGATTGGGAAACCAAGGGTAAACAAAATTGTGGTTTTTGTGAACTTCACACCCTCTTCACCACGTCACATTTCTTCTCTTCATTGCCAACTGTGTGTGAAGGTACTTAGAAGGGAGCAGTCCAGTCTTGTTTGCTCTCTCAATGCAGAAAATAAATAAAAAACTGATGCAGTCCGACCCATTGCATTTTTATTTTTACATTGTTTCTTTTTGTAACTTTTTTTAACTTCAGCTTCACAAAATCTTTCTCATTTTTACAGGAATGATGTGTCTGAAATGTCAATACAACCGGTTGAGAAACAGCAGCGATCTGGTGAGTGTTGAAAATAAATATTTCCTTCTAATAAATTAGTTATCTCGGTTGCAAGTATTTTGCATGCATTTGGATGTTTAAGCACCTTTAGGAGGAGAGACATGGAAATGGTTGCTGTTACCTCCGCCACCGAAGGTAGATGGAGTCGGTAGAAGACAGAAAGACCACAAACCTGCCTGCAGTGAGAGAGAGAAAGGCCCTCAGAATCAGCTTCATCATGGGAGATTCCAATGATTCTGAAAGCTTTCGTTTCAATAGCGTGAAGCCGAGCGAGGTGTGAGGCAGGAGCACCAGCCCAGAGGGGAGAGCAGTATTCCATTGAGCTGTGGATGAAAGCTTTGTATGTGGTGAGGAGCTCAGGTGTGCCAAGAAAAGACTGCACAACGGAGGATGCCCAGTCGGCGACTGGCTTTGGAGGCCAGCTTCGAAATGTGCTTTTGGCAGAGGTCCTTGATGAAAAGAGAAGCTGACGATAACAGAGACAGGGTGAGGTAGAGCTTCCAGAGCTCTATATAGAGAAAGCAGAGCAGGATTTTAGGACCCGTGGGCCGATGCCGCCTGGTCCAGTTGCAGAACCAGTCGAGGTTTGGCAGAAACTTCTTCACCTCGTCAGGAGAGAAGGACACAGAGTCCAGGAGCAGCTGGTTTGACTGGGTAAGTGGGTACAGAGAGCGATGGGTTTGACCAGACACCACCAGGATTTGGAGGAGGGAGACAGGTTTGAGAGTTCAGTCTTGAGAGTAGAGAGATATTGTTTCCTCGCTCTCCTGAGGGTAGACACACACTTGATCTGAGCTTTGTGGAAGGAACGGAGATTGCCTTCCGTTGGATTTGCCTTCCATGAGAAGGCAAGTTGTTTCTGGGCAACTGCTTCACCACAAGTTTCAGTGTACCATGGACGGGAGGAAGGGTATGACAAGGGAAGACGAGATGGGATGAATCTGTGCATGAGAAAGAGCAAATTTCTTTTAAAGAATTCCCAGAATGAGTTGATGTCAGAGGCAGTAGAGATCGGAGAACAGTTCAGAGGTTTGATGGCTGCTTGAAGAATCCATGTTCCATCCACGTTTCATAAAATCAAATTGGTGCTTCACAGGTCGGGCGTTTGGTCACAGGTGTGCAGTCCATAAAATGAAACTTTTGCTGGATTTCCCGTCTGATGGCATTATTTTGGAGACATTAGACATCTCTCGGTGTCTTTCATGAAGAGTTGGCAAATTTTCACCGACACCCTCAACAAGTTACAAATTCCTGTCTTTACCAACTTCAATCATGTCAGGCCTAGCAAACTGGTTCCTGAAAGACTCAAGCCAATATTGCATGTTCTGAGCACTGGACTTCTCACTCGGTGACATGGTATATGAGCAGCTACCTGGCCAAGAAGAAGAAGAAGATGATTAAATAATGAAAATGACGTCTAATTTCCACAATAGCATGCGCACACACACACACACACACACACACACACACACACACACGCACACACACACACACACACACACCCATGCGCACACACACACACACACACACACACGCACACACACACAGACGCACGCACGCACACACGCACATGCACACACACACTCACACAGACACACACACACACACACACACACACACGCGCACATGCACACACACACACACACACACACACTCACACAGACACACACACACACGCACGCACACACACGTACGCACGCACACGCGCATATCTGAACATGTTGATATTCTCTCCATTGATGTTCCGTCACAATATCACTATTGTGTTGACTTTTGCTTCATTTTTGAAGGTGATTTGGGTCCTTCCTCCAAGCGGAAAACAAAGACTGAGGAATTTCAGGATCATCACCTGGTAAGCAAGATTTTGGATCTCCTACAGTGTTGTGCAAAAGTATGAGTCCACTTAAATCGATGCCAAACATTCTACAATCGCAAATGCAAACACTAATTTGTCATATTATATAAGATATGCAGGGGCGAATCCAGTAGGGTGGGGCACACCTGGGCCGCTTCGCCCCACAAATACCTCACCTCCAATAAAAAGCGATCTTTTTTTTTCACATGTGTTGAGGTGGGATCACCCGGTATTCCTCAAACCACAGCTGATGTTGACCATAGCGTTCAACATATGTGTTTCAAACGTTCAACATTGTAACAGTTCAATATGTAACCGCAAAACCATAATTCTGATTGAAGGTTACTTCCACCATGTCAAATCATGTTCAATATGTCAGACATTGATTTGTTTTGATCATTATGTCACTTGTTTAATTGCATGCAATTTCTGCTATTCATTCATATTCATTCATTCATTCATTCATTCATATTGCAATGTCTGTTATTCATTCAATTGGATTTTTATGATGAGACAAAAATTTAAATAAATGTTGAGGTTTGAGGAAACGTTTTTTTCATTGGAGTACTTTTTTTAGAATACTTAGAGTACTTCATTACAGTACTTAGAAGCAAGCTTTGCGGGATATCCTACCATTCACACTGTAAACGTAGCTTTGCAGGATGTTCCAACATTCACACTGTAAACTGCTTCATGGGAGTATCCCACCAGCTGCTTAACACGTAATCCCCCATGAGTTACTGCACAGAATTAAAACATTCCACCACATGTATTTGTGCAATTAGCTATCCCCATTTTCTCCATTGAAACGTTTACCAGACAAGCGCAGATTTTCCGAGACATTCACGGGATTTTCCGAGACATTCACGGGATTTTCCTCGACATTCACTGGATTTTCCTCGACATTCACTGGATTTTCCTCGACATTCACGGGATTTTCCTCGACATTCACTGAATTTTCCTTGACATTCACGGAATTTTCCTCGACATTCGTGGGATTTTCCTCGACATCTATGGGATTTGCCGAGAGATTCGTGAATTTTCCACAAATCAGGAACTGCCGGGAACCTATTCAAAGAATTGAAGGAAAATGGACAATGATCGTCAGTATTTCCCATGTTAAATCCTTGAGGTATCATACTTCGGGCTCGTGTAGAAATTAACAGAAGGGCGGGTAAACGGCGGGAGTAACCTTTTATTTGTGGTGGGATTGATTCTCTTACACTCCACCCATCCTCCCCTTCCTCCCTCCCCTCTCTCCATTCCCTTCCCTTCCGCTGCACTCTGTTGGAGGTCGAGATGTATGCATACAAAGCTTGGGGCCGCTAGGTTTCATGGTTTTGGAGTTATGAAGGACACATACACACGCGCGCGCACACACACACACACACACACACACACACACACACACACACACACACACACACACACACACACACACACACGCGCGTGTACACACACACACACACACACACGCACACATACACACGCGCGCACACACACACACACACACACACACACACACACACACACACACACACACACACACTGCCTTTTATCTATCTATAATTCCAGTAATCTCTGTGTGTGTGTGTGTCTGTGTGTGTGTGTGTGTGTGTGTGTTTGTCTGTGACCGCTGTTTCTCGACAACCACGGGTCCGATATACTTGAAACTTGCCAGGTATATTGCTGGGGACCTGAGGATGTGCCTTTTCAAGGTTTCATATTAATCGGAGAAGTAGTTACCGAGCTATGGCGATTTAGCCGTTCGCCGTTCGCTTTGGCTTTGCGAATGGACCAAACCATTCATGTAAATAGAGGGGGGGGGGGCGGGGGGGGGGGGTTCTGTGGTCGTTCGCTTTGGCTTTGCGAATGGACCAAACCATTTCATGTAAATAGAGGGGGGGGGGTTCTGTGGTCGTTACTGCCACGCGGTTTGGAATGTTTTTCCGAACGGGCACCCATGTACGGGCACGTCCTAGTCTATCTATAATGCCAGTAATCTCTGTGTGTCTGTCTGTGACCGCTGTTTCTCGACAACCACGGGTCCGATATACTTGAAACTTGCCAGGTATATTGCTGGGGACCCGAGGATGTGCCTTTTCAAAGTTTCATATTAATCGGACAAGTAGTTAGCGAGCTATGTCCAAAAAACGATTCAACCAATCAGAGAGCAGCGAGCTATCACGTGTGCCGAACGTGGCGAACAGACTCTGCCTCGGACGGCACATTTGAGAGCGTATTCATTTATTTCACGTTGGCAAACTATGTTGCCGCTATGTTGGCGTTAAACTATGTTTTAAAACTAATTAAAACTAATTTGCGATTCTTTCGCTTTCCTGCGCGTTTGTGCACGCTATGGCGATTTCTTTACCAAACTCCGCAAGCCGTTCGCTTTGGACCAAACCATTTCATGTAAATAGAGGGGGGGGATTGTCACCGTACTCGCAAGCCGTTCGCTTTGGACCAAACCATTTCATGTAAATAGAGGGGGGGGGGGGGGGGATTGTCACCGTACTCGCAAGCCGTTCGCTTTGGACCAAACCATTTCATGTAAATAGAGGGGGGGGATATAATTTTAGATATATATATAGTACGGGCATGCCCTAGTTATTATAACAGAAGCATTGTTGTGAAGTTTTGTTTGTGCCTTTATCAGATTGGGGACTGGGAGGTCATCTCCAAAATTGCACAAGGCGGCCTTGGGAAAGTTTATCAAGCAAAGGACATCAAGTCTGCAGTGGAGGTACAAACTTGTGGTATACTTTCTGTCTTCCTTTCACTTTCTGGGAGCTGGAACAGTTCGTGGGAGAGCTAGATAGAACACCGTGGAGGGACACGACGGAGGGTAAACGGAAGAAGGGAATGGGGAGATTCTCCTGCATCTGAATTTGTCTCCTTCATTTCTGTCTCGATGAAAGATGCTTTTTCCTTCGACTTGCAGCTCCACATAATTCCTGTGGAAGATTCCATCAAAGATGTAATTACAATGAACAAACCAGAACGGCACTCGACAGAGCGCCCACCTTCACCAGGCCCATTGATCGGCCGGATCGAATCCTGAACCAAAATATAATTTGCTTGTTCTTGTCACCAAACCAACTCATCCACCAGGTGTTTGAAATATCGTTCTCCACATCGTTTTTGGCCCCATCTCTCAGTGGTGATGAATCACTTAAAATCTGGTATCCATATCTGGATTCGGATCTTCACCGAAATTGAATCAATTAGTCCTTGGCACACACCAAACTTGTCCACAAAGTTTCGTCCAAATACAGCTCTAACTTTTTCGAGATATCCTGCTTACAGACAAACAAGAATGATGTCATGGACAGCACAATACTTGCAAAATCCATGAAACAAATTTATCCTCAAAAATATTTTGGTTGTTGAATTAATTGACTTGATATTCAAGTCCTCTTCAAATTTCAAGTCAATCCAATGAGTTGATATTTGGCCTATGTTGACCTTTTAGTTTGTGTTGAGACCTCAAAAATAATTGGTTGTTGAATTCAATGACCAAATAATCACATTAGATGAAAATTGATGATTTTAGAAATGCGGTGTATGTTGACCTTTTGGCCTTTGTTGACCTCATAAAGAATTGGTGGTTGAGTTCAGTGACCTATTATGAAATCAAATTCAGTGACAAATCCTCTTGAAATTCAAAATCAATCAGAGGAAAATTGAAGATTTTTCAAAATTGGACCTAAGTTGTTGATCTTTGGCATATTTTGACCTTTTGACCTCAAAAACAATAGGCTTATTGCTTAGGACGAACCCGTACCATTCGTGAAGTTTTGTGAAGATCGGCTTAAAATTGTGACCTGCAGATGATTGATAGACAGGCAGACAGACAGAAAGATTAACGTACGCGACCAGCCAATATACAGTGCTGTACTTGAAAAATCTTCGATTTTCACAAGTAACAAACAAGAAAGATGTAAAGACAGTGAAGGTAGGCCGGCGTTACACACGACATCAGAACCTTCCCTTTCACTCTTCTTAAAATATTCCTGTCTGCCATTCCACGCTCCATCCTCCTCCACGCATTCGTACCCACCTGAATCCTCTTCCGCACCTCTGCCTCTGATTTACCATCCCCGCTCACTGTTCCCCCCGGATACTCAAACCTATTTCCTGATCTGATCTCTTTCTCTTCCAACCTGATATTCAATTATCTTCTCTGCTGCCCGTCCCACATCACCTCCATCTTCTCGTGGAGATGATGCAAATCCTCAATGTAAATGTGTGTCATGCAGCGCCACCTTCAGGTGGGAGAGGGTATTACAAGTCCCACTCTTTGCAGTACAGTATAGTACAGTCGTGTTCCTGTCCACACCTTTTCCAGTGCATTGAGGTGTTTTGGTATTTTAGAGGTAATTTGAATTACACATTTGATTAAGAATAATAACATAAACTCCTTGGCTGCTGCACAAATATCATATGTTGTAATCGTTTTTGCGCATTGTAGAAAGGTCGAAGGTGTTATCATGTGGACCTTTTGTTTTCTCTTCCAGGTTGCTTTGAAGAAAGCGATATATGTGAAGGGGAACGATGACGTAAGTTTGTGCGAATGTGGAGATAACTATGTTTTAACTGCTGAACCAACAGTTTAATGTAACTCGGAACTGCCTTGATAGAACTTTTGATCTGCTGGATCCTTGTCGATTGGCCCATGATGATGTGAGTCCCACTGTGTGAGTTACAACTTTGTGGGTGCAGCTACGGGGTAAGTTTACCTTTTATACAGGTTTTCTTTTCTTCTTTTGTAGCTGTTGGAAGAAGCTGAGATGTTGCGGCGACTTGACCATCCACACATTCGTAAGTTTGGATTTCACTCAAACTTATTGCAATATGCACTATGACGTCACTCGAGTGAGTGCATACCTACGCCAGGTTGAACCTTTTACATTTTCTATTCCATTGATAGGCCCGATCTGGATCCAGACCTCCAAAATCGAATGAGCTTGTTCTTGTCACCAACCCAACTCATCCACCAAGTTTTGTCCAAATGTGTCCGTGGATTGAAGCATCGACCAAATGTGGATTGAATAAAGATTGCTGGAACGGACGGAGTGGGAATTGTTGGAACGAACCGAATGGGAATTGAAAGAAACAGACAGTTTGAATTGGGGAGACACCACACTGGGAATACATCGACAAACTAACTTCAACACATGTTCCCATAACCTGAACCCCTTAGACAATGGGCAAAGGTGTACCTTTACCTGGACGAAGAAATAACTATCTTGGGATTCCTATAGTGCACATGGATGCGCTCCCTCATCGATACATTTTCCAAATCCACAGCAATATCCGGTACATATTTTTGGCCATTTCTATCAATGATGAAGAATCGCTTTAGAAATTAAAATTCTCGTATCTGGATCCGGATCTTCACTAAAAAGAATCAAAAAAAGACCTCAGGATCCCAAGGCCACCGCCCGAACCATTAGGCCAACACCAGTGCCAGTGATAACTCGCCCACTCTTCATGAAGGACCCCGTGGGATCCTCAACGCACACGGACTCATGTCCGCAGATGGGATGCCGGTTTGACGTCCATCCGAGGGACAGCACACAGAATCACCTGTGAAACACGAACTTGTCACACTGTTGATCAGTTGTCATCGGAAGGGTCACACTAAATTCATGTGTTCATCATGAATGTTTAAAGGTGTTTAACTTTGGACGAGTTTCTTTATGCCATCTTAACTTGTGCTCCGCCATGTTGTTTCCTGACAGTGAAGCTGATTGGCGTTCATCAAGATCAGATCTCGAAGGAAGTGGTCATCGCCATGGATTATGTCGCTGCAGGTGAGGTTGCTGAAGTTGTTGTGCTGAAACTCCGCTGTTTGTGTCCATCACTTTTACTTGAGGAGACAAATAACTTTGTAATTGGCAAACTTGAATTATAATGTCTTGATTGTTGGGACTTTTTAGGTTCATGCTCGACCATGAATATTTGTTATGGGAACAAAAAGAGCAGAAAAGATCATGTGAACATGTTTTGTTTCATCTTCTCGTGTTCTCAATCTGATGTCCCGATAACCAGGTGTATTGAGCTCAACCATGAGTGTTGATCAGAGGAGCAAAGTAAATAAATTGCATTTGAAGTTGAGGCCTGTTACTCTGATATCTGGCACTTCTTTCAGTTCTTACAATTCCCAAGAGAATATCCATGGCGTTTGTGCAGAAAAATAGAGAAGTCGCATGAACATTGAGCAGAGAACAAACACCAAGGTGCACATGCAGACCAAGCAGCGGGCGGAGGGGCGCAGGAAGGTGCGCGGTGTTGGGCCCGACAGCGAGCAGATCAGTTCATGAGCAGAGGGAGGGCAGCCGTGGCAGGAAGGGGGTGGTTTGGGAAGTGGTTTGGGAAGTGGTTTGGAGAAGTTTGATTTGGGAAACCACATGAGAAGTGGTTTGGGAAGTGGTTTGGGAAGTGGTTTAGGAAGTGGTTTGGACAAGTTTGGTTTGGGAAACCACATGAGAAGTGGTTTGGTCTCTTGACTTTATAGGCCTCACCATCAGCCATGGTAGTACAGCGGTTACCTGGCCAAATTCACCCTAATTGGTAAAATCATGATAGAAACATGAAATTTGGTGGAAATATTCATTATTATATGTAGAACTACAAATGACTGGTACCCAGGAGAGCAACCAATGAGAACCGCATCTAATTGGCCACCATTTCCAAGATGGCCACCAAATGTATAAGAAGTAGCTATTTTAAAATGTTTATGGAGTTGTGTTTCCGGAAAACGATTCAAACACATTCTCCCCTCCAACACCTCAAGCAGGGATGCACCTCCATCTCGAGTCATCCTCCACCTTCCTTTTCCTATCTCCGTGAACCCTCTTTTCACTCCACTCTCTTCCAGTTCCTCCCCTTTCTCTTCCTCTCTTGTTCTCCCTCACTCCTCTTCCTCTTCATTCGCTCCTTCTTATGTCCAACTGTGACTGTCTGTCAGTTTTCTTTTCCATGACCTTCGATTTTGCAAACAAAATTTATCTTTATTGTTTTGTTTATCGTTCCTCCCCTTGTTCCTCTTCTCGTGTTTTGTTAAAAATCAATGATCTCATTGCCCTTGTATGTTTGTGTTCGATGCGTGCAGGTTCGCTCTCTCGCCAACTTAAGTTGCAGAAAACATTCTCTTCACCTAAAGCGTGGTGTGTCATGAAGCAGGTGAGCTGACACATCTTTCAGCCTCAGTGTAATGTTGACGTGTTTTTAAATATGACAGAAAACATTGAACTCGAAATTGTAAAATCTGTCTCCATGTTTTGATATTCTACCTCCACCTTCCAGATGGCTTCTGCTTTTACGTACTTGCACAACAAGAACATTGTGCACCGGGATATAAAGGTAACCAACGGCACCACCATGGACCGTGATATGTCCTGTGTAACACTGCGATGAAATATATATTTCCTTTGGGCAGCACAGGAAGGAAGGAATGGAGTGGGAAGTGGAGACGGGAGGAAATAACAAAATGTATATCTTTGTATAATTACCAACAAGGGGGGGGGGGGGGGGGTGGGAGGGCGGTCACATGTCCACCCCATTTCTGCTCATCACACAATTCATTAGACCTTTCTGTGAAGGTGTGTGCCACACTGAACCACCCACTGTCGGAGTGTGTATTTCATCTTTACATCTCGATTCATGGCGACATTGTGAACATGTTATTGCACATTTTCTCCATGAGGATTGCCCATTTCTCTGCTAATGATTCCCCTCCTGCTCATCTTTTGCACCTCTCTCCCTGCAATCTCAAAATTGGCCTTCCTCACATCTACTATCCTCATTCTGCAATCTCAAACCGAATTCCCTTGCACACGCTATGTTCTGGTCACCTGTCCATTAAGGCGGTTCTACCTCAACCATCTCCACCACATTCGAGTTCTCCACCACACATGACAGGTCTAACACTCCATTCCTTTTTCTTTTCTTTTTTTTGGCATACAACATCGAGGCTCGTGAAAGAGCTAACATTAAATGAGAGAAATCCATTCAGGGCCACACGTTGACTACGACCAGAGAGGAAGTCCGCAAGCCATGCGTGGAGATTTCCAGGGATACCATAGGAGGAGAGTTTGGTGAGCAGAGCGGGGTGCCAAACCGTATCGAAGGCACGTGATATGTCAAGGGAGACAGCTCTAATTTCCTGTTTGGCATTGAGGACCTCCATCCATTGTTGAGACAGCAGAAGCAGCATGTCCAGAGTGGAATGACCTGGTCTGAATCCAAATTGATGATCGGAGATCAAGCCATTGGAGAAGAGGAAGTATTTGATATCCGAAGCACTGATGGATTCCAAGACTTTGCTGATAATTGGGAGCAGGCTGATTGGTCTGTAGTTGCAACGATCTGTTTTTGCACATTTTTTGTGTAAAGCGGTAATGTTTGCTGATTTCCAAGATGCTGGCAGATGACCTTGAGCAAAAGAGAGGGTGAAAAGAACAGAGAGAGGGTGAGATAGAGTGGCAGAGCAGGATTTTAGGACCGGTGGGCTGATGCCGTCTGGTCCAGTTGCAGAATCAGAGTCGAGGTTTGACAAAAACTTATCCACCTTGTCAGGAGAGATGGACACAGAGTCCAGGAGCAGTTGGGTTCGACTGGGAAAGGTGGGAACAGAGAGAGATGGGTTTGGGACACAAGATTTTGAGGCAAACACAGAGTTGAGGCATTTGGCTTTGTCACGTGCGGTGTTCACTGTGTAGCCATTTGAGGTAAGGGAGGGGATGGAGGGGGAACAAACACCAGAAACGGATTTGACAAGACACCACCAGGATTTGGAAGAGGGAGACAGGTTTGAGAGCTCACTCTTGAGAGTGGAGAGATATTGTTTCCTGGCTCTCCTGAGGGCAGACACGCAGTGAGTGAGTGAAAGGCCCCCAGAATCAGCTTCATCGCAAGAGATTCCAATGATTCTGCAAGCTTTCTTCCCAGGATGAGGTGATGTGAGAGGAGGAGGAGAGGAGGGGTCGTTTAGGAGGGGAAGGGGTAGTTTAGGAGGGGCGGGGCAAGGGAGGAGATTTGAAAGGGATGGGTGAGGGGGGAGTTTAGGAGGGGAAGGATGAGTTTGGATTTTAAAAAGTGTTGGACGATGAATAGAAACCGAACAATTATTGCAAAATGACTTTCTTGTGATTTTCAAGTCGGAGATCTGTTTGAAAACGTTAGATGAGGGGTGGAATGCAGGTGAGTTTTGGGAATGTAGGAAGGAAAAACTGTAATAGATTGAATTTTTATTTCAAATGAAGAGATTTGGTGAGCAAATCGAAAACAGCCTTTTAAAGAAGAAGAAGAAAAGTGTGTTATAAAATACAACAGAATATAACACTTCAGGGGAAAGTTTAAACATTTAAAAACTAAACAGTGAAAACTTTCTGGGGAAATTCCCTAAATGAGGGCATGAAGGATTCCTAAGGGGGATTGAGGAAATCCAGCACAGGTTCAGAAGAATAGAAGATTGACAGCCTGGAGAGCAGAGAGCGAAGGAACAGGCAGGTGTATAAGCAAATGTGTTAGTACGGGAGGAGAGGTCTGCTTTTTAAATTCTTCGTTAATATGTTTTTTGAAGGTTAGGTGAAAGTGGATCAGAGTGAGAAGGATAAAGTTGAAGAAGTATGGTGAGAACTGGAATTGGAAAGGTGTCGGCTGGAGAGGATTGAGTTATGGAGGAAGGAGAGAAAAAAAACGGGTGGGGCGAAACATGTGGTCGAAGAATGAACGAACACTGAAGAAAGAAATTAGACATATATTTTTTTTAATTAAGACTTTAAACAGAGGGTAAGATGTTCGGGCAAAGGGTAAGATGTGTAGGGTGAAAAAAAGACTGGAAAAAACAGTGAAAGAACGAAAGTAAATGGACCACAAACGACCGCCGAGAGGAGACAACAAAGCCTCGAGGCCTGGAAAACCAGGCCTGAAAATGCAGCGGGAACCAACCGATGATGATACACAGGTATGCATGATTCACACCAATATCTAACAAGAAACACACAGTCGGCACTCACACCATAAAATAAAAATACAGTTTTGACAAAAATACAAATGGCAAAAATTATTAACTTTGGTAGCGTGGAAAGCTTGGAAAAACACACGACCTCGCCAGCAAAACCCGGAGCGGAAGTCCCGATAGTTATATTAATATAGTTATAGTTATAATTTATAAGTTATATTAATATAAGGATAGTTATAAGTTATATTAATATAACTATTGACATAATGAAAGCAAATTGCACAAAAAGGGCAAATAAAATAGCACGTTTTTAGCAGACGTGGCACCGCCCGCAGCTCCCAATGCATGCAAGTGGGAAAGCAGGCCTTTGTTCGTCAATTGATGTCCTTTTTAAAGGAAGGAAATAAATAAAATATACTCAGGAGGAGGGAGCAGGGGGTATTCCATCTAAAATCAAAAAGGCATTTGTAATTTTAATTTTAAAAACGACATCTGCTGTGATAAAAAGACAATTACACCACTTGTGACTGTATTGCCATAGTGTCCAAACATCGTGCTTGCTTTTACGGCATTATTTCACATGTCTATATACGCCACACAGCCAGACATAACAGTGGTGAACAAATGAGCCTTTATGTAATATGTAATACTATATCGATTTCCCGCTCTCTTTTTTAAATACCAGAACTTTGATAATGTGCTTTAATTCGTCCGTGAGAGGCCATTGTTGAAAATCGCATCATATAATGCATCAAATCATTTGAAGCTCCCAATTTGAAAACGATAGCAGCTACAATGGTGATGTAAACAACGATTTGTAGGTATGAAGACCAGACATTCGATGATGTGAGTGAGGAGAGTGAAAACATAAATTTTGAGCGCGTAATTGTGCAGAAACTGTTGTGGCCTGTTCCAAGGAAAGGCGTTTTTGAGCAGGTTGAAAAAGCACAAGACCCCTGTGAGGGATAGGGTACTGACCAAAGATAAAGCCTGTTTTTGTTTAAATTAAACAAGGCCGGTAATTGTCTTCAATAAGGGTGTTTTAACACACGCAAACACCCAGTTTTCATTCGTGCACACCCTTTGAGTTGAAGAAATGTGCATGCAGAGAATGGGGCCGTTAGGTTTCATGGTTTTGGAGTTATGGAGGAGACACACACACACAC
>NW_027618477.1:0-71559 GCF_964187855.1 Myxine glutinosa | reverse complement strand
GAATCGAACGTGTTAAAATGGGAACTCGCTTCAAAGGCCAAAATAATAAACCACCGCAAACCTCACTTACAAACATCGAGCTCATTCGAACGGAGATTTAAATATCCGCCAGTTCCACACAGAGCCAATCCTCTCAGCGTAAAAACTTATGGAAGATACATATACCCTGAAGGCAGTAAGAATCCTCATACCTCGATCATCCTGAATGTGTTCCTGCCCTGAAGGTATTAACTTATTTTACGATGTGTTCTCTTCTTTAACCACGCCCTTTCAGGATCACGTGCGGCGTGTTTCCAACCAGTGCACCAATCAAAATCAACGAGTTTCATTCCGACCTCATTTGGAGTGACGTCATCGTTCGATTCGCGGGAAATCCGTAGTTTTGTTTTTGTATGAGAGGCCGAAGGCTGCTCATTATTGTTGTTATATAAACTCGAGACATGTAAACACGTTTTAATATAAATTACCAATGATTAAAAAGATGAATGTGGGTGAGGTATCAAAGAGTGCTTCGTACGTGGTCGAGTTTGAGCGTGATGTGCATGTACTGGAGTTCAGTCCGTTCGTGCAGAGTGCTGCTCTGCTTGCCGTGAGTTCGGACACTTCTGTGACTGTTTCCACCTGCGTGTTCCAGGTAACTTCGTATTCCACCGTCACGTGGAAGTGATAACCTCGTGAAACAATACATGGACAGTGTTGATAAAGTACTCTCCATTTAATTATATGCTCCATACCTAATGCCTGTTCCCTCATCTTATAGTTATACTCGTATATGCTCCATACTTGCCTATTCCCTCATCCCATATATTATATGCTCCCTACCTAATGGCTATTCCCTCATCCCATATATGCTCCATACCTAATGGCTATTCCCTCATCCCATATATGCTCCATACCTAATGGCTATTCCCTCATCCCATATATGCTCCATACCTCATGCCTATTCCCTCATCCCATATATGCTCCATACCTAATGGCTATTCCCTCATCCCATATATTATATGCTCCCTACCTAATGGCTATTCCCTCATCCCATATATGCTCCATACCTAATGGCTATTCCCTCATCCCATATATGCTCCATACCTAATGGCTATTCCCTCATCCCATATATTATATGCTCCCTACCTAATGGCTATTCCCTCATCCCATATATGCTCCATACCTAATGGCTATTCCCTCATCCCATATATGCTCCATACCTAATGGCTATTCCCTCATCCCATATATGCTCCATACCTCATGCCTATTCCCTCATCCCATATATGCTCCATACCTAATGGCTATTCCCTCATCCCATATATGCTCCATACCTCATGCCTATTCCCTCATCCCATATATGCTCCATACCTAATGCCTATTCCCTCATCCCATATATGCTCCATACCTCATGCCTATTCCCTCATACCATATATGCTCCATACCTAATGGCTATTCCCTCATCCCATATATGCTCCATACCTCATGCCTATTCCCTCATCCCATATATGCTCCATACCTAATGGCTATTCCCTCATCCCATATATGCTCCATACCTAATGGCTATTCCCTCATCCCATATATGCTCCATACCTCATGCCTATTCCCTCATCCCATATATGCTCCATACCTAATGGCTATTCCCTCATCCCATATATGCTCCATACCTCATGCCTATTTCCTCATCCCATATATGCTCCATACCTAATGGCTATTCCCTCATCCCATATATGCTCCATACCTCATGCCTATTTCCTCATCCCATATATGCTCCATACCTAATGGCTATTCCCTCATCCCATATATGCTCCATACCTCATGCCTATTCCCTCATCCCATATATGCTCCATACCTAATGCCTATTCCATCATCCCATATATGCTCCATACCTAATGCCTACTACCTCCACCTCCCATTTTTGCTCCATACCTAATGCCTATTCCCTCATCCCATATATGCTCCATACCTAATGCCTATTCCCTCATCCCATATATGCTCCATACTTTCCTTTTCCCTCATCCCATATATGCTCCATACCTGCCAATTCCCTCCTCCCATATATGCTCCATACCTAATGGCTATTTCCTCATCCCATATATGCTCCATACTTTCCTTTTCCCTCATCCCATATATGCTCCATACCTAATGTCTATTCCCATCTCCCATATATGCTCCATACCTGCCTATTCCCTCCTCCCATATATGCTCCATATCTAATGACTATTCCCTCATCCCATATATGCGCCATACTTTCCTTTTCCCTCATCCCATATATGCTCCTTACCTAATGTCTATTCCCATCTCCCATATATGCTCCATATGTAATACCTATTCCCTCCTCCCATATATGCTCCATACCTGATGTCTATTCCCTCCTATATATGCTCCATACCTAATGCCTACTCCCACCTCCCATATATGCTCCATACCTAATGCCTATTCCCTCCTCCAATATATGCTCCATACCTAATGCCTACTCCCACCTCCCATATATGCTCCATACCTAATGCCTATTCCCTCCTCCAATATATGCTCCATACCTAATGCCTACTCCCACCTCCCATATATGCTCCATACCTAATGCCTATTTCCTCCTCCTATATATGCTCCATACCTAATGCCTACTCCCACCTCCCATATATGCTCCATACCTAATGCCTATTCACTCCTCCCATATATGCTCCATACCTAATGCCTACTCCCTCCTCCAATATATGCTCCATGCCTACTCCCACCTCCCATATATGCTCCATACCTAATGCCTATTTCCTCCTCCTATATATGCTCCATACCTGATGTCTATTCCCTCCTCCCATATATGCTCCATACCTAATGGCTATTCCCTCATCCCATATATGCTCCATACCTAATGCCTACTCCCACCTCCCATATATGCTCCATACCTAATGCCTACTCCCACCTCCCATATATGCTCCATACCTAATGCCTATTTCCTCCTCCTATATATGCTCCATACCTAATGCCTACTCCCTCCTCCAATATATGCTCCATACCTAATGCCTACTCCCACCTCCCATATATGCTCCATACCTAATGCCTACTCCCACCTCCCATATATGCTCCATACCTAATGCCTACTCCCACCTCCCATATATGCTCCATACCTAATGCCTATTCCCTCCTCCCATATATGCTCCATACCTGATGTCTATTCCCTCCTCCCATATATGCTCCATACCTAATGCCTACTCCCACCTCCTATATATGCTCCATACCTAATGCCTATTCCCTCCTCCCATATATGCTCCATACCTGATGTCTATTCCCTCCTCCCATATATGCTCCATACCTAATGCCTACTCCCACCTCCTATATATGCTCCATACCTAATGCCTACTCCCTCCTCCCATATATGCTCCATACCTAATGCCTATTCCCTCCTCCCATATATGCTCCATACCTGATGTCTATTCCCTCCTCCCATATATGCTCCATACCTAATGCCTACTCCCACCTCCTATATATGCTCCATACCTAATGCCTATTTCCTCCTCCCATATATGCTCCATACCTGATGTCTATTCCCTCCTCCCATATATGCTCCATACCTAATGCCTACTCCCACCTCCCATATATGCTCCATACCTAATGCCTATTCCCTCCTCCCATATATGCTCCATACCTAATGCCTATTCCCTCCTCCCATATATGCTCCATACTTGCCTATTCCCTTCCATATATGCTCCATACCTAATGCCTACTCCCTCCACCTCCCATATATGCTCCATACTTGCCTATTCCCTTCCATATATGCTCCATACCTAATGTATATTCCCACCTCCCATATATGCTCCATACTTGCCGATTCCCCTCCCCTTCCTCCCCCCTCCCCCCTTCCCTCTTCCTTACTCTTATCTCATCCCAATCCTCTTTCACCACTCCTTCCACACTGCCCTCCCATTTCTATCATATCATCCTCCCTTCTCTTCCTTTTCTCAATTTACCCCACCCAGTCTGTACATAATAAATAGATTGCCCCCAAGTTGTTGGAAGCAAAGAAGGGGGGAAAAAAAGCACTCGTTGAAATTTGGTCCACAATGGTTGTGTTACACTCTAGGAAGAAGAGGAGCAAGCGGATGGATTGGTGTTTAATCGCCTCCATGTGTTTGAGCAGCTGAGTCGTGTGTGCTGCCTTGCATGGAGTCCTGAAAGTCACCCTGGGCCTCACTCCCAACTTATCAAGTATGTAGTTTACACCACATGCTCACTTTGCTCTGTACACGTTGTGGATAATCCCTAGCACACGTATGCACTCCTCCCTTGGTGGACGTGATGTAATCCTCTGCGGTCCATCCCATTTGCACAAGGTGTATGTTTTCATGCAAGCAGAAAATGGTGCAAAGGTGAGGAACGGGTAACTTTACATCTTTTGTTTTTGATGGTTCTATGTTGAAAGATTAATCTTTCAACTTGAAAGGGTGACCTTGGTTAACAACTGGAGAGTTTCCTACGTGCAGCCAACATTGTGAAATTTGAATTGTAATGGCCTACAAGATGATGTGATCTTCTGCTGAAATTGAAGTGAAAACACACACACACACACACACACACACACACACACACACACACACACACACACTTGTACAGTATCGGTTGCTCTTCAACTCGAATATGATTTAAAGGATTTCTGTAAATGATGTTCATTTCACAACATCCCATATCAAACTTTATTTAAATTCTGAGCTTCAAAACATCGTTTCCGTAACTAAAGTAAGAACCTTACCTGTAAGCAATTGACTGGTTTCCCAACTGCACGGATCATCAGCTGGGCACCGTTCTTCTTCCTCGAGGTTTTGATCCTTTCAGCCCAGGATCTCTCCAAACGGCGGATCTAAAACCACAGTCATGGATCCACATCAGTAGATTACCTACACCAGGAGATCGACAACCTCAGTTGCCTCCAGGTAGTCGGTCAACCCATCAATGCAGCATCACGAACCAAACTTTACTCACTGAAGGATTTAATGTGTTATCACATAGTACAACTCCCATCACACATTCCATTATATGATAATACATGAAATCATGCACATCTTACCTTAAATATAACGTATCCACCAACCAGCACAACCACCCACCTACCTCTGGATCAAACTGTTATTCAAATAATCAAACGGTTACTTATAATGCTTCTTTTTTTTTTTATCATGCTACCTTGCCTCCTTGCAACCACTGAGATTTGTTTTAGAAAAATTATATATATATGTATATTGATATTTTTTAAAATTTTATTCTATAAATATCTCATGAATAATATTTTTGCTATTCATGTTGTATTTTACTAATTCTATTTGGTGTTGTTTTGTGATTTTAAAGAAAACTTGTTTTTATCTACTAATTGTAGCTCCCTTGGTCAGCATACCTCTGACTAGTTGTAATCTATTGATAGGTTCAGAGCTGTGTGGGGTTGCTCTCACAGTCCAAATTATTTCACCTGCAACCGTACCATAAATAGCTTTATAGGAATGCTGCTGTCCAAGAAAGGCACTCATACAATGTGGAATGGAAAAGCATCTCGTTTATCACATAATTTGGTGTGAAATTTATATTTATGGATATTGATTTGTAATTCTGAAAAGGAAGTGGAAGTTTGGTTTTCCTTTTTTAATTCAAGTTATTTTGGATATACTGTATATATATATATATATATATATATATATATATATATATATATATAATATATACATATACATTCACGTGAAAAAGTGAGTACACCCCATGTAAACTTTTGTCTTTTTCAACATATTTCAACATACAGCTATTTGATCTTCATTTCAACAATATTGATAGATAAAGGTGATATAATATAACAAATATCATGAAACATTTACATTTTGTAGTCCATTGTATAATTTAAATAAACATAAATGCAAATTTCGCATGTGCAAAAAGTAAGTACACCCTTGGCTCTAATAGGTGGTATTGCCCCCTTTGGCAGAAACAACCTCAAGGAGGCGTTTCTTACAAATGTCTAGCAGTCTCTGACATCGACTGGGAGAAATTTTTGCCCACTCCTCCATGCAGAATTATTTCAGATGTGCGATGTTTGAGGGGTTTCTTGCATGCACAGCTCGTTTCAAATCCCCCCACAACATCTCATTGGGATTTAGATCCGGGCTTTGACTTGGCCATTGCAGAACCCTCCATTTCTTTCTTTTCAGCCATTCCTTGGTGGATTTACTGGTATGTTTAGGGTCATTGTCATGTTGCAAGGTCCACCTTCGGTTGAGCTTCAACTTTCCGACAGATGGCCTCACATTATCCTCAAGCACCCTCTGGTACAATGAAGAATTCATAATGGATTATATGATGGTGAGCTGCCCAGGCCCTGATGCAGCAAATCTGCCCCAAACCACAATATTTCCACCACCATGCTTTACAGTTGGTATCAGATTCTTATGGTCAAATGCTGTCTTTGGTTTTCGCCAAACATGTCTTCTGGTACTGTGGCCAAATAGCTCTACCTTTGACTCATCTGTCCAGAGCATATTGTTCCAGAAGTGCTGGTCTTTGTCTCGGTGTTCATTGGCAAACTTTAGTCTTGCCTTTATGTTTTTTCTGGACAGCAAAAGTTTCTTCCTGGCACACCTCCCATGTCGATCAAATTTCTGCAGCCTCTTTCTAATGGTAGACTCGTGCACTTTGACATCAACAGTGGCAAGAGCTACCTGTCGATCCCGTGATGACATTCTGGGGTCTCAGAGACTTCTTCCAGCATCTTGCGGTCTGCTCTCAGGCTGAACTTGCTGGGGCGGCCTGGCCTGAACAAGTTGGCAGTTGTTTGGAATCTTCTCCACTTGTAGATGATCTTCCGGACAGTCGAATGATTGATTTCAAATTGTTTGGAGATCTTTTAAAATCCTGCCCAGACTCGTAGGCATCTATAACCTTCTTTCTGAAGGCCTCAGACAGCTCTTTTGATCTCGGCATGGTGACGCCACACACTTCAACAACAAAGAGCAAACCAAACTAAATGTCTGAGGTTTAAATAAGACAGGTTCCTCCAAGATCCTCTTTGACAATGTTCTAATCATTTGCACCTGAGATGGTGCACCTGATTCTAATTTTAGGTATTTGAAGTAGTGATAAATATAGGGGTGTACTTACTTTTTCCACATGCGAAATTCACATTTATGTTTATTTAAATTATACAATGGACTACAAAATGTAAATGTTTCATGATATTTGTTATATTATATCACCTTTATCTATCAATATTGTTGAAATGAAGATCAAATAGCTGTATGTTGAAATATGTTGAAAAAGTCAAAACTTTACATGGGGTGTACTTACTTTTTCACGTGACTGTATATATATATACTAGGGCATTGCCCGTACTATATCTATATCTAAAATTATATCCCCCCCCTCTATTTACATGAAATGGTTTGGTCCAAAGCGAACGGCTTCCGGAGTTTGGTAAAGAAATCGCCATCGCGTGCACAAACGCGCAGGAAAGCGAATGAATCGCAAATTCGTTTTTATTAGTTTTAAAACATAGTTTAACGCCAACATAGTTTGCAAACGTGAAATAAATGAATACGCTCTCAAATGTGCCATCCGAGGCAGAGTGTGTCCGCCACGTTCGGCACACGCGATAGTTCGCTGCTCTCTGATTGGTTGAATCGTTTTTTGGACATAGCTCGGTAAGTAATTGTCCGATTAATATGAAACCTTGAAAAGGCACATCCTCGGGTCCCCAGCAATATACCTGGCAAGTTTAAAGTATATCGGACCCGTGGTTGTCGAGAAACAGCGGTCACAGACAAACGTACAAACAGAGATTACTGGAATTATAGATAGATAGATATATATATATATATATATATATATATATATATATATATATATATATATATATATATATATATATATATATATATATATATATATATATACAGTGGAACCTCGACTTACGAGTGCCCCAACTTACGAGTTTTTCGAGACACGAGCCGTCACTCTGGCAGTTTATTGCTTTGAGATGCGAGCCGAGATCCGAGTTACGAGCTTTCGCCACCCGGTCACGTGGTTATCTTGCCGTGCACGTACAGTATCTCCGGCGCAAAACGGCTCTCTCAGGGTCAAACTCGGTATCGTTTTGAGCGCACGGTTCAGCCCTTCAAGAAAACGTTTATTTTGTAAAAATCGAGCCACGCGTTCAAAAGATATGACTGGTTTTGTTCGCCGGCACGTCGGCGCTCGAATCGGCTCGCGGTAAAATCCAACACGTCCTTTGTCGGGTCCGTCTGAACCAACCACGGGGCCTAGAAGGCTGGGACTGGTCTCAAAAGTAAGGTCTGGATCATATCTCGAAACGCTGGAAGCTGCACCTCTCTGTGATAATCTTGTGGACCATGACAAGAGATCGTGCGACACGTGGTTATCTTGCCGTGCACGTACAGTATCTCTGTCGTAGTATAGCGCTGCATTTTAGTTTTCGCATTTCGGTTATTTTGAGTTTACGCAAAACGGCTCTCTCAGGGTCAAACTCGGTATCGTTTTGAGCGCACGGTTCAGCCCTTCAAGAAAACGTTTATTTTGTAAATATCGAGCCACGCGTTCAAAAGATATGACTGGTTTTGTTCGCCGGCACGTCGGTGCTCGAATCGGCTCGCGGTAAAATCCAACACGTCCTTTGTCGGGTCCGTCTGAGACAACCACCGGGCCTAGAACGCTGGGACCGGTCTCGTTGGATAGGCCTGGATCAGATCTCGAAACGCTGGAAGCTGCACCTCTCTGTGATAATCTTGTGGACCATGACAAGAGATCGTGCGACACGTGGTTATCTTGCCGTGCAAGTACAGTATCTCTGCCGTCAACTTGTTCAGAGTGCCGGCGATAGCTCGCCTTCTCTTTGTGAAAAACACGGTGAGATCCTTAACATCCAACAACTAATGGGACGCAAACGGGGCGCCCAGTTTAGCGGTACACACATTGATGAATCACCCTGCCTGTGATTCACCCATGACAGGTTATAGCTGGGTCGGGATTCAAACCCAGGCTGGACAGTTTAGACTTTAGAGTCAAGTGTGCGTACCTCCAGTCCAGGCCATCCTGCCAACTTGTATGCTGCATACAGGTGAAATATAAAGCGCGAGATATTTTTATATATACTGTATATTAAAAAAAAAATTGGTGTGGTTTTTGGCGGGCTGGAACGGATTAATAGCATTTCAATGCATTTCAATGGGGAAATTTGATTTGAGATACGAGCAATTTGAGTTACGAGCTCGGTCACGGAACGGATTAAACTCGTAAGTCAAGGTTCCACTGTATATATATATATATATATATATATATATATATATTGATGTATATTGATATATATTGATATTTTCTATATATATATATATATATTATATAATATATATTTATATACAGTGATCCCTCGTTTATCGCGGGGGTTACGTTCCAGAACCCCCCGCGATAGACGAAAATCCGCGAAGTAGCGACCATATTTTTATTTTATTATTTATATATATTTTAAAGCTTTATTACCCTCCCCACACTCTTATTAACCTTTCTCACGCTCTTATTAACCTTTCCCATACTCTTATAAACACTTCCTATACTCTTAAACACTCTTAAACATACGTAATTTTAACAACATATAAAATTCTAATGGGTACTCACCATTGAAGATACTGTAGCGACCCATGGGTCCCCCAAGCAAGACCAGCATCAGAATCTCCTTGCTCCAGCCGGTGATGTCACCGGCGGGGATCCGTGGCGCAAGAGTGGCTGCGGCTGGTCACGTGACCACCAAAGCGTGCCGCGCGTGCGGGTATAATCAGCTACACCTGTTGATCACGTGACCACCGAAGCACGCCACGCTTGAGAGGCGTGGCTTTCGGTTTCGGTTTCTGGTTGTGCTTTATAATGCAGCCCGATAAACGGGCTTTTCAGTGTTCCCGAGTTGGTTTTGAGAATAAATATCTTCTCGGACGAGTTTGTGTCTTGCCCGTCATTTTGTCCGTATCAAGCAAGAGCCCCGGCTCTTCAATACTACAACTTGCGTGATGAAGATGATGATGAATTATCTGTGCAGTACTGATGACGATGAAGGTGATGACGATGATGAATGTACTGCACAGCCAGAAAGAGCATTACAGTTACCCATTACGTGGGTAACTAGCGCAAGTGGAAGCTGCCGCATCTGCGTTTTCCATACGCACGACTCTTTGTCTCTTTGTCTACCCTTCTACTGTACACTATGTACAGTATTTTATTTCTTGTAATATGTTTTAATTACTGTATTTTTCTTATTTTTTTACGTTTTTTTAATTTTTTAGGCTAGAAAATGCTTATTTTACCACAAAAATATTTAAATAATATATAAAAATACATTTATACCGCAAAATCCCGCGATATAGCGAAAAATCCACGATATAATTTTACATATACTAGCGAGAAAAACCCGCGATGTACCGAAGCCGCGAAAAGTGAACCGCGATATAGCGAGGGATGACTGTATATATATACAGTCACGTGAAAAAGTAAGTACACCCCATGTAAAGTTTAGACTTTTTCAACATACAGCTATTTGATCTTCATTTCAACAATATTGATAGATAAAGGTGATATAATATAACAAACATCATGAAACATTTACATTTTGTAGTCCATTGTATAATTTAAATAAACATAAATGCAAATTTCGCATGTGGAAAAAGTAAGTACACCCCTACATTTATCACTACTTCAAATACCTAAAATTAGAATCAGGTGCACCAGCTCAGGTGCAAATGATTAGAACATCGTGAGAGAGGATCTTGGAGGAACCTGTCTTGTTTAAACCTCAGACATTTAGTTTGGTTTGCTCTTTGTTGTTGAAGTGTGTGGCGTCACCATGCCTAGATCAAAAGAGCTCTCGAAGGCCTTCAGAAAGAAGGTGATAGATGCCTACGAGTCTGGGAAGGGATTTTAAAACATCTCCAAACAATTTGAAATCGATCATTCAACTGTCCGGAAGATCATCGACAAGTGGAAAAGATTCCAAACAACTGCCAACTTGTTCAGGCCAGGTCGCCCCAGCAAGTTCAGCCCGAGAGCAGACCGCAAGATGCTGAAAGAAGTCTCTAAGAACCCACAGAATGTCATCATGTGACCTACAGGTAGCTCTTACCACTGTTGATGTCAAATTGCATGAGTGTACCATTAGAAAGAGGCTGCACAAATTTGATCTACATGGGAGGTGTGCCAGGAGGAAACCTTTGCTGTCCAGAAAGAACATCAGGGCAAGACTAAAGTTTGCCAATGAACACCTCGGCAAAGACCAGCACTTCTGGAACAATGTGCTCTGGACAGATGAGTCAAAGGTAGAGCTATTTGGCCACAGTACCAGAAGACATGTTTGGCGAAAACCAAAGACAGCATTTGACCACAAGAACCTGATACCAACTGTAAAGCATGGTGGTGGAAATATTATGGTTTGGGGCAGCTTTGCTGCATCAGGGCCTGGGCAGTGCACCATCATAGAATCCACTATGAATTCTTCATTGTACCAGAGGGTGCCTGAGGATAATGTGAGGCCATCTGTCGGAAATTTGAAGCTCAACCGAAGGTGGACCTTGCAACATGACAATGACCTTAAACATACCAGTAAATCCACCAAGGAATGGCTGAAAAGAAAGAAATGGAGGGTTCTGGAATGGCCAAGTCAAAGCCCAGATCTAAATCCCATCGAGATGTTGTGGGGGGATTTGAAACGAGCTGTGCATGCAAGAAACACCTCAAACCTCGCACAGCTGAAAGAATTCTGCATTGAGGAGTGGGCAAAAATTTCTCCCAGTCGATGTCAGAGACTGGTAGACAGTTTTAAGAAATGCGTACTTGAGGTTGTTTCTCCCAAAGGGGGCAATACTACCTATTCGAGCCAAGGGTGTACTTACTTTTTCCACATGCCAAATTTGCATTTATGTTTATTTAAATTATACAATGCACTACAAATTGTAAATGTTTCATGATATTTGTTATATTATATCACCTTTATCTCTCAATATTGTTGAAATGAAGATAAAATAGCTGTATGTTGAAATGTGTTATAAGTCAAAACTTTACATGGGATGTACTTACTTTTTCACGTGACTATATATATATATATATATATATATATATATATATACAGGGGGCTGCAAAAGTAGGTATACAGTAATGAAAAACAAAACGTATTGTTATGAATTTGGTAATGCAACATCTAGAGCTAGGTAGATCTGAATAGGTAGGTATTCGGCTGTCGTGACAGGGACTCTACATGTAATAAGTTATTGATGTTCAGGCGGTTGTCGGGGTAAGATGTATGATTGTGGATCTACCTGGAGGTCCGAGTGTTAAATAGTGAGGGATTAAAGGTAACGCCCCTGTGAGTCTCACCTAGTAATCAAACCTTTGTCCTTTATGGCACTGCAAACCACATAAACATTAGTTAGGTCCTTAGCGCAACATTAAATAATCCCCCTTTCCCTGACAAGGACTTCGTATTAAATTGACAGGAAACCAGGTCAAAAACACCGCCACGATTGGCCGCCACCGTGTACACCTCCAAAGGCCTACAAACCTGGCCGGCACATGTTATGCCAGGACCGCAGGGTCGCGTAACGGGGGAGATGTCAGGAGTCGCGGGAGGCTTTGATTGGCTGAGGAGTGCGCAATGTGACGTCATCGGCCACCAATATAGGCGACGGTCGGACGCCATTTCAACGCACACGGACACACACGTCGATGAGCGATCAAGCCAGGAGTTGAGTTGAGTTCGTGGCAGGCACTGCAGACGCAGGCAGGCACCAGAGAGTTGAGCGGTGGTGGAGAGTTGGAGAGGATACGCCATTCCAGTCGCAGTTCGAGTGCAGTTCGGGTTGTAGGGAGTCGCAGGAGACACACGAGAGCACACCCAGTTGGCACTGAGCAGTTCGTTGGCACTTGGCTGCCAGCACTCCCGCGTCGTCGAGTCGAGTGGAGTTGAAAGGAGTCCTTCCTGTCCCTGGTCAAGTGGAGCCGCTGGCCTGCGTCGGACGCGTGGTGCTTGGAGCGAGGGGCCTCGTGGTGTGCGATCGGGCCGGAAGGAGCGGTGCTGGACACCAACAATACAAGACGACAAAGACAGATAAGCCCGATCTCCGCGTATATTTTGAACGACGGGACGTGTTATTTTCGTGATTAATCTCCCTCGTTTGTGTTTGCTGTCAGTCGTGTGGGGACGTCCCGATTTAGGTTTATTAGAGTTATTAGATTTACCGGCGGGCTTTTTCACTGGCTTTACTTTTCCTAATAAACCCTTATATTACTTTTTGTACATAATATCTGAACGCAGTTTTCCTGGGTGTTTGATTTTAATAGATAAGGTTGCGGAGCCTTCGCTGCGCCCCGCCATTCCGCGCGTTGGTGTTGAACTTGAGTCCGCCATTGAGTGTTCGCCTCGGGAGTTAAAGTCTCGCAAATCGGTCATCCGTAACTGTGGTGTTAATCACGGTTACGCGACAAGTGGTGTCAGGAGTGGGATTCGAATCCGTCGGACAAATTTTTTGTCCGCGGCGAGACATCGACACGGTCGGGCGTACATTGCGTCCGACGTTCGAACGCAAAATTTGGATAGGCGAGGCGGAGAAATTTAATAATCAATTGGGCATACGGAGCGCGATATCGCGTCTTCGTCAAATTTAAATTGTGTTTTTGGAATTGAAATAAGTACGCGCGCGGGGAACGACCTTCCGAAAAGCGGATGTCGGAGGTCGACGAAATGGAGGTGCGTAGCGAGGCCTCCGTCAGCGTTGGGAGTGAGCCGGAAATAGGGGAATTAGATGCAGAGGTGAGCCTTGGAACCTCCCTCGTCCCGAGCACCAACTTATCCCCCTCCCCCACCGGGGAGTCGGGAGTAGTAGGAACGGCCCCGACAACCGACCAGATGTTGGGTCAATTGCTTCGAAAAATGGAAGGGATGGAAAAGAACAGTGAGCGATTGGGAAAGCAGATGGGAGACATGAACGCACAGAGTGAGCGAGCCAGTCGGGAATTGAATGAACAAATGAAGTCACAGGGGAAGGAATGGAGGGAAGGAATGAAGGGAATGAGTGATCGATTGGAGGGACACATTGAAGGAATGGGAAATAAAATTGATGGGTTAAAAGGGGAACTGAATGCCCAGAGTGATAAAATTGAAGGATTAAAGGAGGGATTGAAAGAACAAATCGAAGGGATGGACAGCAAAATCGATGGATTGGAGGGAAAAATGGAGGTGATGAATGAACAAGGGAATGAAATAAAGGAAAGGAATGAACAATTGGAAGGAAAAATTGGGGAAATGGCACAGCAGCTGGGGGAACGAATTGATGGCATAGAAGGGAGAGTGCAAAACCAAATTACGGACAGACTGGGGAAATTTGAGGGTAAAGTAGAAACTCAAATGGGGGCACAGGAGAAGCCAAAGGTGGCAAAAATTGAATCGGAACGGGGGGAAGGAAATTTGGAATGTGAGAGTTGTAATGGGGAATGTTTCCCACATTCTGGCCTGGTTGTTTATCGGGACCGTGTGGATGTCACAACACCCCAACCGGGGGATGAATTTGGAATTGTGCAGCACCAGGGCGGTGGTGCGGAGCAAGAGGGGGTAGAGTTTTTGGGGGTCCGTGCAATGGAGCCGGACCAGGTATTTATTGGGGATATTGATCAAAGCCTGGCGGGGCCAGGAATGATTTGTAATGATGAGGATGATTTGATCCAGCGGCTGGAGACCTGTGACAGTCCCATGGAGGTAGAGCTTGTTCAGGCCCAAAGGAGTCTGGGGGAAGAGGTGAGTTGGTCCGAGGAGGTGGTTGGAATGACCGAGGGGACGCTCACTGTACACTGCTATTTGGAAACAGAGGCTCCAAAATTGGACAACCAGTTGGGGGAGTGTGTTGGCTCCGGGCTGGATTTGGATCTTGGAGGATCGGGAGATAGAGCTTCTGGAGATTTGGTCCCTGTAGGGAATTTGGATCAACTGCAGGGAGGGGCAGAACAACCGGTGGTAGAGGTTGTTCCCTGCAGCTGCGGGTTGGCAATGGGAATGAAAATTTGTAAAATAAAATGTAAAATAAAATTACAATGGGAAATTGATTTGGAGCAGCCATGGTGGGGATTGGTCCCCGGGCTGCGGGATTTGGACATGGAGAGGTCATGGGTGATGGCCTCGGGCAAAAGTTGCCCCTTTCAAAATTTGGGTATGCCGGCCAGCAGGGGGGCTGTGATGGCGAGATTTGGACGTGGGGTCCAGCCTTGGGTGTCGAGGTACGACCTGGGTCCCACGGGGGGTCTGGTGGAGTGTGGCGTCCCTTGTCCGTCGGGGCGCCGCCCGAGCTGGTGGCTCGGGCCGGCAGGGTCACCGGACCCTGGTGGGGGTTAAGACCTCCAGAGGGGTCCGAGGTGGTTTCTCAAGCCTGGGTTGGCATTTATTGAGGACCACTAGGGGGAGGTGTTGTGGGTCGCGCTTTGGTGGTGGCACTGTGGATGGCCAGCTTGGGCCTGATGTAGTGACCACCCGGGCATGCGACCTGACCCCCTCTCCCTGAGACTTTGGGACAACCAGCATGTGGTGACCTGGCATGGTGGTTGGTCTATGGACGCGGGTCAAACCGAATGGACAGGGATGGAGATAGCCTGCCGGACAACCATTGGGGCATCTGTGGAACGTGATGGTGTGAGTGACCTTCCACAGATGCTCCGTTGTGATTTATGGACTCTCGGGTTGGGAAGAGAGCCATGGGGATGTGAATCGGGAGATGTGTAACGCGCCGAGCATATGGGCCATGCTCGGCTGGCATGTGTATGGCAAAGCATCCTTCTTTGGTGAGGTGAGTGAAATGTGACAAATGGTTGGCATGGGTAATCTGTGGGTTAGATGGAAATTTAAGGGTGGATTTTGAAATGCCATGGTGGACACTGTACAGTGACGCCATTATTGATCCAGGTGTGTAGACCAAAGTGTTGGAGGCTGTGATGAAATTAATAGGGTAGCAAGACACAGCTTTCAACTGGTGGCGGGGGCAACTGTGCTGATATTTGGGACGCGGGATGATGGGGATGTAGTTGTGTAGCCTGAGGGTCAACGTGGTGCTGTGCGTGTCCGAGGTGTGTGGACCATGTCTTCTGGGTGGGTCTCCTGGTGGAGCATGGCTGTTGACTGGACCTTGGTGTGGTCAAGTGTGGGTGAGCACTGGGGGGGCTGCAGTTCTGTAGTCGGACTGGGGGATGATGGGGAGGTGCAGGGGACGTGGCTGTAGGGATGCCACGCACTGCGACCGTGCCCCCCAGGGCCGAGGTTGTGTGTGCGGTAGTGTGTGTTGTGGCAGCAAGTGCTCACCACATTGGCCAGCTGGGGCTGCTGCAGCTGTGTTCCTCGCAGGGGGGCCGAAGGATGGATGGTGGGTCGCACCCTTATGGACACTCATGGGCCATGTTGGCGTTTTGACTGCTCACCTTGTCCCGGTGACCCTTGCACGGTAGAGGTGCAGAGCTGTCGTGGCCACAGGTAGTTGTGTAGTGATGATCACCGTTGGATGCGGATCCACATACCTGCCAGTGTAGTGGGGACAAAAGAGAAATTTGAAAGTATTTGGTAGGCCCAATGTGAAATTTTGGGATTGTGAAGGGTGGATGACACTCTTGGACCTGACCAACCTGCAACTACCTGCACTTAAGGTGAGTGCTTTGAGGAGTACTGTCCCAGGCTTCAGGATTTGCTTTGGGAAATTGGGGACATGTAAATTGGAGTTGGGAGGCGGGTGTGAGTGATGACATGGCCGGTGAGGGGATGGAATGGGAGCCACAGTGTCTTGTGGGTGGCGTATGTTTTTGTATTGTGGTTAGGTGTTTTGATGTGGTCGTGAGAGTGGAACCTGGAGAGTGTGTGATGATTATTGGAGATAATGAGGGGCGATAATTGTGCTTTTTGGAAATGTGCTAATGGAAATGTGTAAGGATTCAATGATTCGAACTGTGAAGGGGGATTTCACATGTGGCAGGCCATGGCAAGCCTTGTAACACCTTTTACACCATCTATGGAATTGTACTGAATTGTGCTGAGTTGTGTGGAGAATTGAATGGCAGCGGGGGAGGAAGTGTGTTTTGGGGTCTTGTGGGTGGGGAAGGTGTGTGTGTCCGCAGGTACAGAGCAAGCTCTGAGGAGCGATGCCTGCGGGCCCCCCTCTGCGGCAATTACCCCTGGCAGCCGGTGGTAACTGGAAATTGGAGCTCGTCGGTGGAGGGTCTGGTTGGGCGCCGCGGGGTGAGGAAGTCCCCCGGTGACCCGTGTTGCTGCGCGAAAGCAGGAGGCAAAGGAGCCTGGTGTGTGTGGAGACCCTCACCGGCGAGGTAACGGCGGAAAGGGGCTGTTGGGCTGTCATGGGGCCAAGAGGTAAAGGGGGGGGGGGCAATGAACTTGTAAGTCGGTTGACTTGTTTTTGGGACTGCGGGCACCACAGCCTGATGCGCCCCCACCATCTTTTTGTGCGGTACCTCCCCGCTGCCTAGTTGAGGAATGCACACACACGTGAATGACATCAATGCCATGGTCCTGCAGGGGGTGTATTGGGAATAAGTGCTTTGTTGATTTTTGAAATGCCTTGATGACCTATGGAATGAGAATGAGTGGTTAAGGGGTCTGTGTTGCATGAATGTGGGCGAAATCCACCGAGCCGTGTCACTCACCTGTAACATCTGGACAGGGCCCGTGGAAATTTAGTGGGATGCATTGGGGATGGCCCCGCAGGTAAGGTTGTGTCTTGTGGCATCCACCGGGGGACGCGGTCTGTAGACCGGGGTATGTACAAAGGTTAGAGTTTTGAGTTTTGGAAAGATGGTTAAGTTTTGTGGTTAAGTTAGTGTTGTGTGTTGTTGTTTCCTCCCTCCACAGGAACAACGAAGAAGATGTACATACTTGCATGATGGTTAAGGGGTTCAGCATGTTAAGGAAGTGTAGGTAGGTAGTCCGACTCACTTCCCACAGCCCTTCCTGATTTATTTCATAGGTTAATTAAGTGTGTGACAGTAAGTGTTAAGGCTGGAATGGTAGCCCTGCGGTGAACCTTGCAGGAGCTACGGTTCCAGGGGGGGGGCTGTGTTATGAATTTGGTAATGCAACATCTAGAGCTAGGTAGATCTGAATAGGTAGGTATTCGGCTGTCGTGACAGGGACTCTACATGTAATAAGTTATTGATGTTCAGGCGGTTGTCGGGGTAAGATGTATGATTGTGGATCTACCTGGAGGTCCGAGTGTTAAATAGTGAGGGATTAAAGGTAACGCCCCTGTGAGTCTCACCTAGTAATCAAACCTTTGTCCTTTATGGCACTGCAAACCACATAAACATTAGTTAGGTCCTTAGCGCAACATTAAATAATCCCCCTTTCCCTGACAAGGACTTCGTATTAAATTGACAGGAAACCAGGTCAAAAACACCGCCACGATTGGCCGCCACCGTGTACACCTCCAAAGGCCTACAAACCTGGCCGGCACATGTTATGCCAGGACCGCAGGGTCGCGTAACGGGGGAGATGTCAGGAGTCGCGGGAGGCTTTGATTGGCTGAGGAGTGCGCAATGTGACGTCATCGGCCACCAATATAGGCGACGGTCGGACGCCATTTCAACGCACACGGACACACACGTCGATGAGCGATCAAGCCAGGAGTTGAGTTGAGTTCGTGGCAGGCACTGCAGACGCAGGCAGGCACCAGAGAGTTGAGCGGTGGTGGAGAGTTGGAGAGGATACGCCATTCCAGTCGCAGTTCGAGTGCAGTTCGGGTTGTAGGGAGTCGCAGGAGACACACGAGAGCACACCCAGTTGGCACTGAGCAGTTCGTTGGCACTTGGCTGCCAGCACTCCCGCGTCGTCGAGTCGAGTGGAGTTGAAAGGAGTCCTTCCTGTCCCTGGTCAAGTGGAGCCGCTGGCCTGCGTCGGACGCGTGGTGCTTGGAGCGAGGGGCCTCGTGGTGTGCGATCGGGCCGGAAGGAGCGGTGCTGGACACCAACAATACAAGACGACAAAGACAGATAAGCCCGATCTCCGCGTATATTTTGAACGACGGGACGTGTTATTTTCGTGATTAATCTCCCTCGTTTGTGTTTGCTGTCAGTCGTGTGGGGACGTCCCGATTTAGGTTTATTAGAGTTATTAGATTTACCGGCGGGCTTTTTCACTGGCTTTACTTTTCCTAATAAACCCTTATATTACTTTTTGTACATAATATCTGAACGCAGTTTTCCTGGGTGTTTGATTTTAATAGATAAGGTTGCGGAGCCTTCGCTGCGCCCCGCCATTCCGCGCGTTGGTGTTGAACTTGAGTCCGCCATTGAGTGTTCGCCTCGGGAGTTAAAGTCTCGCAAATCGGTCATCCGTAACTGTGGTGTTAATCACGGTTACGCGACAGTATTTTATTGATTATACAAGCATATCAACAATAACATATCAATAATAAACATATTAATCCCTCAAATGTTCAAACTGTTTGCCCCCGGCATTCACACACTCCACTAGTCGAGTGTGGACACCCATGCACACTCTGGCACAAAGGTCTTTATCAGCATCAATTTCCTGGCAAGCCTCCTGTATGAACTGAATCATGGCATCAACAGAACGTGGCTTGCGTGCGAAAACCCTCTTTTACACATCCCCAGAAAAAGAAGTCCATAGGGGTGAGATCCGGCGAACGTGGTGGCCAGTCAACGGCTCCCCGACGTCCAATCCACCTGTTGGGAAATTCTTTTTCCAACATTCCAACTTTTTCCATCCGAAAATAAAAATATTAAAAATGGTAATAATGATTTTAATGAATTAAATGAATTCTCGTATTAAATGAATCCTAGCACCACAATTATAATACTGGTAATACTGGTATAATCCTTGCTGTACACCTACTTTTGCAGCCCCCTGTATATATTGATATTGATATTGATATATATTGATATTGATATTGATATATATATATTGATATTGATATATATATATATTGATATTGATATTGATATTGATATACAGACTTGGCATTTAATATGGAATATTTTTTTTTTCTTGACTTGGGTTTACTTTCTTAACTCAGTATATCAATCTGGTGAGTTTCTTTTACACTTTGGTGACTTATTTGTTAAAAGAACCATGTCACTGATTGTCTGTCGCAGCAAGAAGTCAACAACAGGATTATATCACAGGTGGCGTGGCAAAATGTACGGACAGGTGCATTTGATGATTGGCTTCACAGTCGGGTATACAAGGGTTGTTGCGTTCTGTATTAGTGGAAAACAACTGCTGCACGTCTCCAAAAGTTATTGCCGCTTCCTCTGGAGATGGTCCGTCAACTCGACAATGCTGTTTGTCATGGAGTGGTGGCTTTACGAAACGTGTGCTATTGCTCGGCAGTATGGCATCACTCAAGGTCAGGTGTCAAAGATCCTGAAACGAAATGCTCAGAGGGGTGTCCCTACTCCAATACCGAGGCCAGGACGTCCCCGCAGACCCACAAGGAGGGATGATCGCCAGCTGCACCGGTTAGTCCGCAATGGCCGTACCAAGTCAGCTAATCGGCTTAGGGCTGAGTGGCAGCAACTGACAAATGTGCCTGTATCCAGAAGGCTAGTCAAGCAACGACTGGTTCAAGCAGGCTGTCGTGCCAGGCGTCCCCTGAGAAAGCCACGCCAGACCAGACAACACCGCCAGCGCCGATTGCAGTGGGCCAGAGAGCACCGTCAATGGCAGCCAGGACACTGGAATCACGTGATCTTCAGTGACGAGTCTAGATTTCTGGTCTATCGTCAAGATGGCCGCGTCCGAGTGCGCAGACAAGTGCATGAAGCCTGCAACAAAGATTGTATAGTGCCAAGAGTCCAAGCTGGAGGTGGTGGGGTGACCGTTTGGGCTGCTTTTCATGCAGGGGGCAAAACTGACCTGGTTGTTCTGAATGGAAACCTGAACCAGTTCAAGTACAGGGCCATTCTGGAAGAAACATTGCTTCCATTTGCTCGTGCAGCCTTTCGAGGAAACTTTGTCGTCCAAGATGACAATGCACGGTCTCATCGTGCTCTCATGATCCAACACTTTCTTGCTGACCGTGGTGTAGAGCATATGGAGTGGCCTGCCATGTCCCCAGATATGAATCAGATAGAGAACTTGTGGGCAGAATTAACGCGTCAAATCGACCCCTTGGACCAGCAGCCGACCTCTGTGCATGAATTGCAGCAGGCTATTGTCACTGCATGGCAAGCGATTCCTGTCCAAACCTTGGCAAATCTCGTGAACAGCATGCCTCAACATGTACGTGCTCTCCTGAATGCTCGTGGGGGGTTACATGAAGGACTGAACTGTAATTTTACTGTCCGTAATCCCAGTCGTAATTTAACTTTTGTTTTTGTTAAAAAAAAATTGGCTAATGTGCAAAATAAAGAGATACTTCTGGAAAACGTACAGAAGTTTAACACAGTACTGTGCATGAATTGAGTTCGATATCAGTTTACATCACTTTCAAGGATCAATTTATTTGTTTCGAAATGTCAAATGTGGTTTTTGTTTCTTTTAAAGGTCACATTAACAAAATCGAGAATAATTTCAACATAATTCCAATGAACTTTTGGTTCTAAGACATCTTGAAAAGTAAGTTCACCCCCACAAAAAAAATATTCCATATTTAATGCCAAGTCTGTATATTGATATTGATATATATATATATTGATATAGAATCATCATCATCCAAAATCCGTTATTAATCAATCTAAGGATGTTTCCACATCTTTGTGCAGTTGTTGGTTTATTCCTGCACATGTTGTTCTGGACCCAATCAGACTCATACATGTGCAGCAACAAATTTGCCAAGAAAGGGGCCGGATCTGAACCCATGGGTATCCCCACTGTCTGCTGGAGTATCTTGTTGCCAAATGTAAAGAAACTGTTGTTTCGAAAAAATCAAATACTTTGTTTACTTTTTGAAAAACTACATGAGTATTGATTTTACTTTACAGACCATCATGCTCTTTTTTGATAAACATTAATGGAGGCTTTATCTTCCGCTCTGTCCAATGCAGGTACGAGCTTGTCATGTGGAAAAATCAAAAGTTGATAAACATTTTGCCTTCCCTTGTTATTAATGTTGTGGATACTGTCGAATACCGGTTTGGAATCATCAATGATCCAGAATTTCTTTATACCAGAATAAAACGTCACCTTTTCACGGTATTTTTTTTTAAGCATTTATAGATTCGTTTCATCGCCGCTGTAATACTACCTGATAAAGGTTTCAAACTACATTCTCTACTTGTGATGATGAACCTCATCTTACAAGGGTGTTTGTTACAATTTTTGGGATCCAGTAAATGAATGGTAATTTATGGTGTTTATCCGGAACTAGCAGTCTTCTCACCTTTGAGTGATTTATATGGTTGTTGCATGAAGTCTCTTTTATTATCGTTACTTATTTTGTCGGTCTTTGAAATTCGCGTGTCTAAGCCCAATTCTTCCAAAAGTGTTTGAATGTAGAATGTTTTACATACAAATGTAATATTATTATTTGCTTTATCAGTTGGAACAATAACATATTGTGTTTGAAGCTGCCTTAAGCAACCACGTGCCTCTGGATTGTTTAAAATTGCCTTTGGATTATTGATTCAAACTTTTCTTTTCAAATCAACTCTCCTATTACATGGTTCTCTACCTCCTGCAACCATAAAAGTAAAACCATATGTGTGTTTGGTACTTTATGTTTATCAATTTGTTCTCTCATCCAATCCATCAGTGCTATCGTTGTGAGCTCTGCTGCTTTATTCCAGTTAATCCTTTTATTTACTTTTTAATTTGGTCATTTTTTAAGTAATGCATGTAATTTTCTATCTTTCACTATTCTGAGATCACCTGTGATAATGTGTTTATGATATGGATTTTAAAATACGTGAATGTTCACAATTATAATGATGTGTGCTATTGAACAATTCCTCTGTCTATATATTGTACAGTTCCTTATGGTTGATGATTTTTCCCTGAATTGAATTTCCCAAAGTGTACACAACCCTCAGTGTCTCTCTCTGTTTTATTGTTTCTGGAACTTTACTCCACACTTCCTTCTGTTGAAGTATTTTCTCTATGTTGATCATTTCCACCTCTTTGTTATCTATATATATATAAAAGAAAGTTTTTTGGTTTTTTTTGTTTTTTTGTTTGTCTGCACGTGCTAATCTCCTGAACGGTAAAAGATAGGAGGACACCTCTGAAACAAAAAATGTCAAGACGGGCCCCGGGAAGGTTATAGGCTAGGTGGCGAGGCCGCCTCGGCCGGGCTGGGCCCATTTTGCAATTAAAAGCTGAGCTGAATTATAGTAGTCGATCTTCTACAGCCGCGAGTAAAAGCTGAATTATAGTAGTAAATCTTCTACAGCCGCGAGTAAAAGCTGAATTATAGTAGTAAATCTTCTACAGCCGCGAGTAAAAGCTGAATTATAGTAGTAAATTCATTCAAAAAGAACCCGGGAAACGCTGGGTGCTTTCGGCTAGTAAAACATAATTTTGATGATATCATTGTCTTTTCTATAATTAACTTCTTTAGGTTTCTCTTTGTACATTTTATGGTCAATCATGTCCAGAATTGCTTCCATGTGGTGAATTGGGAGTTCCTCTTTATCATCCTCTTCCATGTTGACAATTTGCCAAACTTCGTTCAGTTGTTGTTTTTCTTAAACTATTGATCTTATTTCTACTGCTGTTTTTAGGTAATGTACAGATATTTGATTTCACATGCGCACACACCACATACATACTCACACACTCACACTCTCACACTCACACTCTTACATTTTTACTGTGAGTAAAGTTAAGCAAGCAAATCTGCCCAACTCTTCAACAAAAAAAGTGCTCTCCCATCCCCTCGCCCGCTGCTCCAACCCCAAGTCCTCACCCTACCTCTCCCAACCCGAAGACATCAATCCCCCTCCACACACTCAAGCCTTCAAACCCCCCACCTCCAACCAAAAGTCCTCAACCTCTCCCCCAAAGCCACAACCTCCCCCTTCCAATAAGCTTTCCCATTTTTACACTCACCTTTCTCCCGCTCAAAAAGCAAACGGGCATTCCCACGTCAAAACAGTTGAATATTTAATGCTATCACCGACTTCACATAAACCGGCCTAGTTGCCTGTTCAACTCACAATTTTAAGGGAAAATAGTCAGAAATAATATCAAGGACCTGCGTAACCTCCACAGTATAAGTGCTGCTTCAGAGAAACGGTTGTTAATGGTAAATTGTAAGGGGTTAAAAGGTAAATTGTAAGGGGTTCTAAAAGGTAAATTCCAAAGTTCTAAGGGAATAGAAAGGGAAAATTCTAAGGGGTTCTAAAGGGTATATTCTAAAGTTTTAAAGGTTTCTCATGTGATCTAAAGGGTAAATTCTAAGGGGATCTAAAGGGTAAATACTAAGGGGATCTATCGTGTAAAATATAAGGGGTTCTAAAGGGTAAAATCTAATGGCTTCTAGAGGGTAGATTCTGATGTTATAAATCGTAAATTCTGAAGCATTTTAATGGGTAAATTCTGAAGGGTTTTAAGGGGTAAATTCTACAGTTCTAAATTGTTCCTAAATTGGCGCCGTAATATAGACATTTTGAGTGGAGTCAAGCGATTTGCTGGTATTTCGTTCATTTTTTTTTTGTTCTTGTCAACTTTAGTTCCTTTGTTGTAATATTTCCTGGTACCTCCTTTAAAATCCCAACTGGGGATTTGCATTATGACTGCATTTGCACAGCATTGGCCCACATCGACATCCAGGTTGTCTTTGCTTCATCATTCATGTCTTTGTCCTTTTCTTTTTTTTTTTCTCATGTCATGCTATTTAGGCCAAAGTCACTGGATACTGACACCTCATTTTGCAATGCTGTGATTTCCTTTGGTTAGCTGTTCATGATACCTCGTCACAATGCCTTGTTTTAAACGTACACTCTTGATTGAATGTTCAGGTCATACCTCAGCACTATTTCCTATCATTTTTCGATGATTGCCCTTGGTTCGTGTTTCGACGACTTTTCTGGTGCTGAGATATTGAAGTTTTTGCAAATATTTAAGTGGATGACTTTGCACACATTCCTGTTTTGTCCTTGTGTGTAAAGTTGTTCTGATGTAGTTTTTTTTTTGCATCCCGAGAGAAGGTGATCAGGCTTTCTATTTCAACCTTGGAGACCTTGCACTTGTCTGATTCAATTCTTCACCATTGATAGAGCCATACACGATATACTGTATCGGCCTGTAGCACAATATCTCAGAGTTATGGACAGATTTAGGTGAAACTTGGATGAGTTGAGTAGGTGACCAGAACAAGCTGAGTAGATTTTGGTTCAGATCCGGATTCTGATCCGGCCTGTTGGTGGGATGCAAAGCGTAAACTGTTTAGCCTGGTGGAGGTATGCGCTCTCCAGAGTACCGATCTTGTACTGGTTGTAATCCCCGTTAGTTGGTGTAAAAATTTAGAATCGAGTCCTTCCAGGGCCCAAAGTATGCCCTCATTCCTTTACTAGAATCATGTTTCATGGACCATATTGTGATGTTTTTGAGTTTTAATTGTCAGAGTGGGTTCTCTTGTATCTTTCTTCGACTGGATCTTTTAAGGATTTTTACGGAACCTTCGACAGTCTCAAATTTAAGTTCATTTTGTTGTAATGTTTGCCGGTATCTCTTTTACAATCACCCAATGAGATTCTGCTTTCCTACTGTTGTTTTGATTATCGCCGACACAATATCGACATTTCCTAGCTTCCAGCCTCATATGCATGACCTTTTCATGTTCATACTCTTCATCTTTCATTGAGCACCTCTTCATGGCTGTGCAGATGGCTGTGTCATATTGGTAGCTTCAGCAACTAAACACATAATATCATTAGAGCCTTCTCGGATTTAAAATGAATGCAGACAATTAATTGTCTTCCATGCTGCCGATTGTTTTTCCCAAAATGAAAATATGATTATGCAGACATTGTGAAGAGCAAACGTTTCAGGTCATGCCACCAATGTCATTACTGAGGTTGACCGCTCTTACCAATTGACCAATTTGGAGCATCGGCGATTTTTGCTCGGTTATGCTAATGCACCATGGAATTATTTAGATGCTTGCAATTCAGAATCTTGTGGAAGCTTTTGTTTTTATCCAAGGTTTTAAAAATTTTAATTCCTTCGATTTTTGTTTATTTATGTTGCATTCATTATAATTTATGGCTCAGGCATTCTGCCTCCACAAATCAAATGAGAGAGTAAGATATGCAATTCCAGCACTTTGGTCTCCTTTTCCTCTCCACATCTCAGGGTATGGACTCGGATTGTTGCTCAAACCTGAATTGCCATCTCTGACCTTTGGCGGGATTTTAACAAATTAGGGAAGTGAATTTTTCAAGTTGTCCATCTTGAAACCTCTTGTTTTTGTGTTTCCATTGCAAATAGGGAATATCCTTGTTTGCTTGGCTGGAGCACAACCTGAAATGCAGAAGCGATATAATACGAGCATGTCTGATGCATGTGTGGACAGCTGCTTTCCTTTGCTGTGGTAAAATACATATTTTTTCCTTAGGAATGCACTTAACCTCGAAAAAGTGCTGGAAATCGACCGTGAAGGACCCAAAGCTTGTGGGGCACGATGACAGGGTTGCATTGCCATGGCACGTTTGCGCGCGGACTGTTTTCATGAGCGTCGTATAACTGCATGCCGGCAGAAAAACCAAATGATGTAATGCAGTGCGCTTGGATTGCCAAAATATCGACATTTTTCTTCTTCTCTTTCGATCCCCCACTCCGTTGCCAGTGGGGAATGGGGTTGCCAATCCCATGACTGCTTGAATGTTAAAACACTTTACCAGAGAGTAATGTATGGTTGTTGGTTAAAGGGGGTTTCGCTTCCATTTATTCAACCCACTGACGTTTTTAAAACTTTGGTGTGCGATTGTTATAGACATTTTCCCACCCAGGTAATTCTCACTTTACTTCTCTCCATGAAGGTGTTAAGATTGGGCACTTCTTGTTTTGCATGTACAGTAATTTGGGGCTCCTAGGGAAGAACTTGCGACTTGAACAAAAAATCAAATCAACCCAAATACTACTTGTATAAAGCCAAAGGATTAATTGCATACGTACGTACGAAAACATTTGACTGTAGAACATTTGACTGAAGATGAATTTGTCCAGGAATTTATAGTTTAAGGGTGCTGGCGGTAGATCACATACCCTTTGTGAAAGACACTTTGCAATTTTTACCGTCCACCAATGCTCTCGGTGCAGGTAGATGAGTCTTCCAGATTGCGATCCTTTCACACATTGATGTCTTACACTTCAGGTGAAACACAAGGATTCCAGTTTATAGCTATGCTGAGATTTAAACCCAGAATAGACAGCTCAAAAGTGAGTGTGCATACATTGAGGCTTATCTTGCCAGCACTCAAAATTATTTTTACTGTGGTTCACATAATGAAATGAAACATTGCATTATAAAATGTATCGCATAATGTAATTTAACAATTGTGTTACAGCTGCGTGGTCCATTCCGGTTACCCGGTTCGAGTTCCGCGGGTCATGTCAATACGAACACTAGCACCAGCGAAGTCCACAGTCCCGAGAAAGTTCTCCTGTCTGTTTGCCATGTTACAATACCCTTTGGGACCGTGGAATTAACCCGAGAAAGGACCGATAGATTGCCGCGACCTATTTAATTTGGCGAAGAAAATCGTTAGGTCACAAGCATGGCCTGAGTCTGACTTGAACCGGCTTTTCATACGACACTACAACAAGCCTAGACCTTCAAACAATATTTTACGGTGTAGCCCGTAGAGCAATGTTGTATGGAACAGCGTTTGTCTGATGGTCCGGTATGTATGTCCCTTCCACCGGTATTTTGCAGATTTATTCCCTTTAAAATTTGATTTTTCTGCAACAGTTGGTCCAATTGACACAAGATTTCAAATAAAGGAGCGCCTCCTCCTGGAAAAATTTGTAATGATAATTATGACGTCATAGGTTATGGTGTGGGTGTCATTTTGGAAAAATCAAAAAAGTTTGCACTTTTATGTCTCCGAAACCGCTCCAAGGAAAAAATATTGAAACGTGGCTCATTGTAAAGTACTCAACATGGGAAATAACATGCTAATAATGATATAATAGGTGCCTTCATTATGACGTCATAAATTGACAAGAAGAATGCTTGATCTAATCGGTATGAAATTTATTGAGCGTGATCTAGGGATAAATTGGTCAAGAAAAAAAAAAGTGATATTTTCATCGGTCACGTGGTTCGGTGGCTATATTTTTACCCATAAGGCAATGCTGTCTGGGACAGCGTTTGTCCATCCTGTGTATTATGTATGTCCCTTTGTCAACCAATCAGAGCTGAGGATCTAGTCACATGACAGGGGGAGAGCAGCTACTCCACTCAGCAGATCCAGCCCAGTTACACTGTTGTTCGACTATTGGTCTTGTTTTTAAACAAAGCAAACGTTCAGGGGAAGGATTACATGAAGCAAATAGCACATACTTTCATCAGGCTGAACTGTTCATGTTTTGTAGCCAACTGATAGGTTGGAGTGCTGTGAGGTGTGGTAACACTTATTTCCAGTTGTTACTGAAGTTCGGCAGGGGTGTGTACTGACTCCCACACTCTTCAGGGCTTGTACGGACTGAATTCTGGCCAGGATGTCGGAGAGGTCAGGCTGTGGTGCATCGTTTGGGAGTGTCAATATCTCTGACCTTGATTTCGCAGATGCAGTCATCTTTGCGGAGACTCTGGGTATTTTTACAGTGCCCTCCAGGCACTGAATGAGGAGGTGGAGCCGCTGGGATTACGGATTTCCTGGGTGAAAACTAAGATCCAGGCTTTCAATGACATCTTGGATGCTGCTGTCTTGTCTGTGTCTGTTTGTGGTGAAGATGCTGAGGTCACGAAGAGATTCACTTACCTCGGCAGTGTTATTCATGTCTCTGCATGTTGTGAGCCAGAGGTTGTTAGACGTCTGGGTCGGGCCTGGCGAGTCGTGGATTCACTGTATCATTGGGTGTGGCTCTGTCGGTATCTATGCAGGAGGATGAAACCCAGAGTCTTTAAGTCATTGGTGCTTCCAGTCCTGCTCTCCGGATTTGAGACTTGGACCCTCACCAAGGGCCAGAGAATGAGATTTGACTCCTTTGGAACCAAGTCTCTTTAGAGAATCCTTGGCTATCGCTGGTCGGACTTTGTGTCCAACGCACGGTTGTTGTGAGACTCAGATGAGATTTTTTTTCCTGTATGGTCCGTGAGCATCAGCTGCGTCTGTATGGACATATGGCTCGTTTTCCGGGCGCTGATCCAGCTCACCAGATACTCTCAATAAGGGAGCCTCGTGAGTGGAGGAGGCCAATGGGCCGACCGCGTGCCTCGTGGTTGCAGCAGGTTGATCGGTATCTCAAGGAGATAGGGATGGTTCAGGCATAAGCCTGGGGGATGGCCAGACGGAGGCCCCTGGAGTACCGTCGGAAAGTGGACGTGGCGACGTGCTGCTCTGGCGCATGCTCCCATACCTGACCTGACCTGATAGGCCGGATCTGCATCTGTACCTCAACCAAAATCTAATGGGCTTGTTCTTGTCACCTACCCACCTCATCCACCAAGGTTTGTCCAAACTTGTCTGGACATAACATTTTGAGTATTTGTTCTCAAAATTTCATTTTGCTCTTTAATGAATACAAATAACAAATACAAAAACCCATTTACAAAAAATTTATACCCATTTCACTACACTATTTCAATGAGATATGTGGGTAATTGTTAAACTTAGTTTTTATAAATTTGAATCTCTGAGAAAAGCAGAGAAAGGAATAAAATGGACTATAATGATGAAGACAAAAAAAATCAAGTGTCGACACACAGAACTGTAAAAAAAAACAAAAAAAAAACAAGAGGAGAAAAAGATCAGAGGAAAAGGAGGCAAATCCCAGCGTCAACTTCCTGAGAGCATGCACGGTGAAAATAAGCTCCAATTCTGATGGCGTGCAATAACGTCGAACGATCAACTATTCTGATACAATGTTTGCTTTTGGTCAAAATACAACTTTTAAAAAGTATTGGATGTGTACCGCTCTCATTATCTTGTTTGTTCAATTGTGGTTTGTTTGCTCTTTATCTGCAATAATTTTGATGTGAGTATTTGCGACCATTAGATGCTGGTGTTTATACCCACGGGAGGCATTCCAAAAGGCCTTCTATCTATCTATTCATCTCTTTATTTATTAGTAAAATAATGCTTAATGTGTATAATACGTGTGTATAATATAACAAATAAAATTCAACGGATGTCTGTCTGTTCGTGTTTTTCGCAAAAATCGCTGAGATGGCAACCACCAAATTTAGCACATACACTACCGGTCAAAAGTTTTAGAACACCTCAATTTTTCCAGTTTTTATTGAAATTTACGCATATTAATTTCACAGTGTACTCTGAAATTAAGCATATACCAAATAAACAATTGGAGATAAAAAAAGAAATCATAGAATCATATTGTTTAACAAAATGTAATTGAAAATTTTGACTCGATACTCACTTTTTTTTTTTCTTTTTTTTTGCATACAAGATCGAGGCACGTGAAAGAGCTAACATTAATCGCACAAAAAGTCAAACCGACACATAAAACACAAAATAAGGGAAGCGGTAGACAAGATGGGGAGAGGGGGAAGGACACAAACACAACATTGGAGAGCAGGGACATTGAGAGAACTGTAGGAGGGAGAGGGCTTGGGGGGAGGTGGGAGAGGTATACAACATATGGACATTGCAAGGACTTCCAGGAAAGAAGTTGGAATTTCAAAAAAGTGGATCTGGGGTGAATTAGCGGGGGTAGAAAAGATCAAGGTTTTTACGGGGTAAGATAAGAGATGGTGGTGAGCAGCTGTTTTATAGACCTGGAGGGAGGAGTGGGATTGAAAGGAGTGGGGGAGCTTGTTCCAGAGGCAGGAGAAAAGGGGAATGAAAGAGTGAAGGTGAGCAGAGAGTCTTGATTTTGACAGTTTAACCATAAGAGGGTTGCTGCCAGATCTTGTGCAACCTGCAGGAATATTTTGGGGACAGAGCACAGAGAGCTGGGGGAGCAAGGCCGGAGAAGAGTCGGTAGAAGACAAAGACCACCAACCTGCCTGCGGTGAGTAAGTGAAAGGCCCTCAGAGTTAGCTTCATCGCAGGAGATTCCAATGATTCTGAAAGCTTTTGTTTCAACAGCATGAAGCCGAGCTAGATGTGAGGCAGAATCACCGGCCCAGAGGGGGGAAGAGTATTCCATTGAGCTGTGGATGAAAGCCTTGTATGTGGTGAGCTCAGGTGTGCCAAGGAAGGACTTTGCATGACGGAGGATGCCCAGTCGGCGACTGGCTTTGGAGGCCAGCTTGGAAATGTGGTTTTCCCAAGAAAGATCATGGTAGATAGTGAGACCCAAAAGCTTGAGCGACAGAACTTCTTGGAGAGGATTGTTGAGAAAGTAGATGGGAGGGTTTTCCAGTCGGTCTTTTCGGAGAGACAGTAAAAGTGTGAGATTTGTCAGGATTGAAAGACATGTTCCACTTGTTTGACCAGTCTGTGATTTTATCCACGTCTGCAGAGAGTGAGGAGGCTGCAGACTGCTGATCTGTGGGATGAGGAATGGAGCGGCAGAGAGTGGAGTCATCAGCAAAGAAATAACCGCCGAATACAAATAATAAAATAAATTTTGCAGATAAAACCGCCGAACACACTCGTGGCATTCTTTCTACAATGGAAATCAAATATTGTTCAGGAAGTTCTTCCCAACACTGTTGCAGAAGATCCCACAAATGTGTTGTACTTGTAGGTTGCTTTGCTTTAACCCTTCTGTCCAGTTCATCCCAAACCAGCTCGATGGGGTTTAATTCTGGAGACTGTGCTGGCCATTCTATGATTTGAAGCCTACCATCTTGTTCTTTTCCTCGAAGGTAGTTTTGCCATAGCCTGGAGGTGTGTTTAGCGTCATTATTTTGCTGTAGGATGAACCCCTGACCAACAAGGCGTATACCAGAGGGTATTGCATGGTGCTGCAAAATGCTGTGGTAGCCCTTTTGGTTCAGGGTGCCAGTCACTCTCTGCAAGTCACTGAATCTGGATCCAGAAAAAGAGCCCCAGACCATCACGCTTCCTCCTCCATGTTTGACAGTTGGTGTCACACACTGAGGAACCATCCTTCGCCTACTCGACGGCGTACAAAAACCCTGCGTGATGAACCAAAGATTTCAAATTTTGATTAATCGGTCCATAAGACCTTCTTTCAGTCTTCAGTAGTCCAATGGCGGTGCTTTATGGCCCAGGCAAGCCTCATTTTTCTTATTTTCCCATCTTAGCAATGGCTTTCTTACTGCCACTCGACCTGTCAAACCTGCAGCTCGAAGTCTTCTCTTCACAGTTTAAACTGAGACTTGCTTACTTCGACCAGTGTTGAGCTGTGCTTGAAGCTGTTGTCCTGTGAGACGTCTCTCACGCAAGCTGTCGACTCTCAGAAACTTGTCTTCTGATTCTGTTGTGGCTTTGGGTCTGCTAGACCTCCTCCTGTCAGAGTTTCCTCCAGTTCCCCAGTGCCTTTAGATTTTCCCGTTTTTGCGAACCTCAACTTTTTTTTTAACACGAGCAGTTTACTGCTTACCTTTGTACCATTTCAGGTTATTCATTGGATTTGGAATGCTTAAATTTCAATAAAAACTGAAAAAATTGAGGTTTTCTAAAACCTTTGACCGGTAGTGTCGACCAAGTCCGCCCCGGGATTTGTCTAAGGGTATTTTCTTCATCCACCATTTTTACATGCTTGAGAGAAGACCTTTTACATGCTTGGGAGATTAGACCCCTTAAGACCTTGAAGACTCCGAACACTATTAAGACCCTTTAAAAATCTGAATACCTCAAATACCCCTAAGTCCCTTAAAGACCACCAAGACCCTGAAGATCCCAAATGCCCTTTAAGATCTCAAAGACCCTTAAGACCTGAAGATGCTAAAGACCCTTTCGACCCCAAAGATCCTTTAAGACCTCAAACACCCCAAAAGATCCATAAGTCCCTTAAACCTTTAAGACCCCTTTACCCACCTCACCCGGCTTTCTTGCCCCTCTTCCCCCACTCTGCTGTTTCTACTGCCCCCCACCCCCGGCTCTCCTGCCCCCATCTCCGCTTTTTCCCTGTCCCAGCCCCACAGACTCTCCTGTCCCCCTTCTCAGTTTTTTCCCCCCTGTCCCCACCCCGTCAGTTCTCCTGCACATCTGCCACTTCTCAGGCCTGCCCCCGAGGTCCCTTGTCCCTCAACATGTTGACTTTTGCCCCACACATCGCCAGCTCTCTTGCTTCCAACCCCAGAGGTTCTCCTGCCCCCTTCTCAGTTTTTCCCATCCCCATCAACTATGCTCCGCAGTCTTTCCTGCCTCTCCCCCTTCTCAGTCTTCTCTCTTCTCACCTTCACTCTTTCATTCCTCTTTTTTTTCCCCACCTATGGAACAAAACTCTCACACTCAGAGGCTGCTCCATTTCACTCTTCCCTCTCGGGCATCAAGTAAGCAGTGCACCACCTTCCAGAGGCTGCTCCATTTCACTCTTCCCTCTAGGGCATCAAGTAAGCAGTGCACCACCTTCCAGAAGCTGCTCCATTTCACTCCTCCCTCTTGGGCATCAAGTAAGAAGTGCACCACCTTCCAGAGGCTGCTCCATTTCACTCTTCCCTCTCGGGCGTCAAGTAAGCAGTGCACCACCTTCCAGAGGCTGCTCCATTTCACTCTTCCCTCTAGGGCGTCAAGTAAGCAGTGCACCACCTTCCAGAAGCTGCTCCATTTCACTCCTACCTCTTGGGCGTCAAGTAAGAAGTGCACCACCTTCCAGAGGCTGCTCCATTTCACTCCTCCCTCTTGGGCATCAAGTAAGCAGTGCACCACCTTCCAGAGGCTGCTCCATTTCACTCTTCCCTCTAGGGCGTCAAGTAAGCAGTGCACCACCTTCCAGAAGCTGCTCCATTTCACTCCTCCCTCTTGGGCGTCAAGTAAGCAGTGCACCACCTTCCAGAAGCTGCTCCATTTCACTCCTACCTCTTGGGCGTCAAGTAAGCAGTGCACCACCTTCCAGAGGCTGCTCCATTTCACTCCTCCCTCTTGGGCATCAAGTAAGCAGTGCACCACCTTCCAGAGGCTGCTCCATTTCACTCTTCCCTCTAGGGCGTCAAGTAAGCAGTGCACCACCTTCCAGAAGCTGCTCCATTTCACTCCTCCCTCTTGGGCGTCAAGTAAGAAGTGCACCACCTTCCAGAGGCTGCTCCATTTCACTCCTCCCTCTTGGGCGTCAAGTAAGCAGTGCACCACCTTCCAGAGGCTGCTCCATTTCACTCTTCCCTCTGGGGCATCAAGTAAGCAGTGCACCACCTTCTCGTGTCAGTGCACCACAATTTTGGGCCAATTCTCTTTATCACTCCAATAAACCTTTCCTACCCCAACCATGTGACTGGCTAGTTTAATTGTTTATTCTCCTCCTCCATTTCCTCTTATGTTCATTCACTCCCTCGATGCATGTCCCACTGTCAGCTCTCCCTTGCTCTGCCATGTGCCTTGTTTCTGTAAATAGAAAAAAAGTGTCAAATTTACTTTTATACCTTCTCATCTATAAAATAATATTGTGTGGTGTGTGTGGTGTGTGTAACAATCCTTCCCACTGATTGGTTGCACAGTTGCACTGACTTCACCCACAATTGTAACTTTGATGCATATACAAGATGCTCCGTGGAGAATATCATTAATTTACGATATTTATTAACCCAATTAGGCTACTCATAATCACTTAAGAGTTTAAATTACACGGATAGACAAACGACCGATCATAATAAGCCATGACCTGTCAGCCATTCACTTCCTGTTTTGTTCGCACTTTCTGTGAAGTCACTAATGGCATAAAGAGTTAAATATTCCACTATTTCAATGAGGTAATGAATAATTATGGAATGGCGATACAACAATTAGCCCTTTTGCTTTGAAGAACAGGAATAAAGGGGGAGGAGGGTGTTATGTCTGAGGATCTTGGTTAGGGAGTGGGCTTGAAGACTGATTTCATCCTGATGAAAATCTTACGGCCGCCATGTTGGTGCTCACTGCGATGCGACGTCAAAGACGCCTCTGAGCTGTCATATTCGCGATCACTTTTGCACTCCTGATGCGTGTTCCCTTCATTGTAAATCTACCGAAGCGACAGCTAAAAGGATTTTGAGCCGATCGGTGTTGCGGCCTTGTGAACATTGGCCTCAGCGATCGAGACATCGGTCTGTTGACTTATGCACCGCCCAAATAGCTATGTGGCATTCTCTCGAGCAGAGATGAAACGCATGTTGTTTTTAATTTGTCCGGGGTCATTATTTACTTTTAAAGATGTGTGTACAAATGCATCAATCTGCATCTATATATATATATATACACTACATGACCAAAAGTATGCGGACACCCCTTCTAATTAGTGGATTTGGCTATTTCAGCCACACCCATTGCTGACAGGTATATATAATCAAGCAAACAGCCATGCGATCTCCATAGACAAACATTGGCAGTAGAATGGGCCGTACTGAAGAGCTTAGTGACTTTCAACGTGGCACCGTAATAGGATGCCACCTTTCCATCAAGTCAGTTCGTCAAATTTCTGCCCTGCTAGAGCTGCCATGGTCAACAAAGTGCTGTTATTGTGAAGTGGAAACGTCTAGAAGCAACAACAGCTCAGCCACGAAGTGGTAGGCCACACAAGCTCACAGAACAGGACTGCCGAGTGCTGAAGCGCATAGCACGTAATAATTGTCTGTCCTCGGTTGCAACACTCACTACCGAGTTCCAAGCTGACTCTGAGCAACGTCAGCACAACAACTGTTTGTTGGGAGCTTTATGAAATGAGTTTCCATGACTGAGCAGCCGTACACAAGCCTAAGATCACCATGTACAATGCCAAGCGTCGGCTGGAGTGGTGTAAAGCTCGCTGCCATTGGACTCTGGAGCAGTGGAAACGCGTTCTCTGGATTGATGAATTGCGCTTCACCATCTGGCTGTCCGACGGACGAACCTGGGTTGGGTGGATGCCAGGAGAGCGCTACCTGCCCGAATGCATCGTGCCAACTGTAAAGTTTGGTGGAAGAGGAATAATAGTCTGGGGCTGTTTTTCATGGTTCGGGCTCGGCCCCTTAGTTCCAGTGAAGGGAAATCTTAACGCCACAGCATACAATGACATTCTAGATGATTGTGTGCTTCCAGCTTTGTGGCAACAGTTTGGGGGAGGCCCTTTTCTGTTTCAGCATGACTATGCACACGTGCACAAAGCGAGGTCCATACAGAAATGGTTTGTCGAGATTGGTGTGGAAGAACTTGACTGGCCTGCACAGAACCCTGACCTCAACCCCATCGAACACCTTTGGGATGAATTGGAATGATGACAGTGAGCCACTGAGCCAGGCCTAATTGCCCAACATCAGTGCCTCGCCTCACTCATGCTCTTGTGGCTGAATGGAAACAAATCCCCGCAGCAATTGTCTAACATCTAGTGGAAAGCCTTCCCAGAAGAGCGGAGGCTGTTATAGCAGCAAAGGGGGGACCAACTCCATATTAATGCCCATGAATTTGGAATGAGATGTGATGTTCAGGTGTCCACATACCTTTGGTCATGTTGTTTATATATGTATGTTTATGTATGTATATGTATATGTATATGTATATGTATATATGTATAAACAAAATTTTTTCCCACATATCTTGTGGCATTGCGATTTAGGCAGGTGACCGTGACAGGTGGGGGGAGATTGCCTGAAGGCTTAGAGTGGGTAGAGAATTGACACCTTAGAGTTGGGAAGGGGTAGGTGGTGACCTGGGGTTGGGAGGCGGAGGTTGAGGACTTGAGGTGTGTGGAGGGGGTAAGTTGAGGAATTGAAGTCACGTTTTACATTATGTGGAATTTCCATGGGTCCCTGCTGGTACATCTAATAATCGTGGTTTAACCATTGCAAGGAAACTGATGGTGTAGTTTGCAATGCTTGATTTGAGATAAACGTTCGGTAATTAAAAGGTTTTAAAATAATTCCTCATGATAAAATGTGGGTTCATTGAAGATGCTTTTGTTGTCTCTGTTAGTGATTGCTCTCTCTTGCAAACCAGTGTTAAAACATTGGTTTTATTAACGTTTCATCACCTGCAAGCATTTATTGTTGTATTAAATTGAGCCAAAATAAAAACAAAGACAAAAACCACTTAAAATGTTCACTCCAACCTGGATGCAGCAAGCTTTGGGAATGAAGGAACAGAGAAAGAGGTTATTGGTGGAGGCAAACGTTTTTCTACAACAGGAGGAGACCGACCAGGAACCACAACTGTGTAGAGTAAAGAAGAGGAGAGTTAGGATGGTAGTGAGTAAGGGCTACTTGGTAGTAAACTCAGGGAGTAGTAAACGTATGGAAGTGTCCTTGGAAAGGTAGTGGTTGTAGAAACGGGAGATAGGTTTAAATTTTAATGGAGCTGTCACACATGCATCTCATGCACATGGACAGACACCGCCTTTCTCGCCACACTCAGCGGGGCATTTCCTAAGGAGGAATTTCCTCATCCATCTTGATGTCAAGCTCTGGTGGCTGTCCGTGCTCTTCTCCTTTTAAACGCTGAACGTCTAGCAAGGAGGCAGCACGTACCATTTTCTTTGGCATGATTCGCCCGGGATGATTCAAATCCAAAGGAATCATCCACATGATGCCCTCCAGTGCGTCTACCATCATTTGTACACTGTGGATGTACGAAATGTGTGTCTTGTATGAAATGTGTGTCTGGTATGCAGCCCATGCCGGGACTCTTTGCTTTTTCTCTTTAATGGGTCACTGCCACACTTCTTCTTTGACTGCACAGTGACCCGTATAAACTATCCAATCCATCCAGATGCTAGGTCTCAACTGCTACCGTGCAGGTTGACATAGCAGAGTGGAGCATGTCGAACTGAGCATAGAGAGCCGATGCAATTGTGACGATCTGACCTGTTGTGCGACAGCCATTGTTTTATATTTCTGGAATTGGAACGCACGGTGCCATCTTGCATCACACGTTGAGCAATGTACCTTTGAGTGTTTAACTTCTGCTTGGCTTAAGGTTTTGTGGCCTCATTCATCAATGCTGCTTGACTCTTTGCACTCATGTTTGATAAAGGTTTTATTGTGACAAACGGCACCAGCAACTAATTTGCGAAGCATCTTCCATTTTCCATATATTGGAGGTTAAAGTTAAAGCAGGAACCCAAGGTATGGACTTGTGTTGGGACTCGCCATTGGAAGCTTGTGTCCCAATTCAACTTTTGTATTGGACTGTTTGAAAACTGAGCCATAAATCGAAACCCAGAGCCAAAATGGCAACTCGATAATGGGACTGAATTTTCTTACAGTAATGGGTGCTTGTTCTGACTTTGAGACAAGTGCCTCAGGTCTCTTTTGTGAGATTTAAACCCCTTCCATATGCAAAAGTTCTGGTTAAACTGCCTTTTATGTGCTTTTTGGGGATTTTAAAACTGTGCATTTTAATATTTAGACTGAAATGTAGGGGGGACTCCATACCATGGTTATGCGGCAATTACGACATTGCATCTACGGGAAAGAGGGCAAAGGGGAAAGTATGGCCGAACCACTGCTTGCATTGACATTTGGTTTGCCTTAATTGATTTTTTATATAAAACCTAGTTGGTGTAACCGGTGTTGCTCGTTGATGTTTTAATCCTGTTGACATTTTGAAGAAATCAATTTTTTTGTGGGGGTCTAAGACACTTCCCTGCACACACTAAGCAATGGGGTTGGTGATCATTTAATATTAAGCAACAGCAATTTATACCGTTTTTTTTTTTTTTTTCCACTTAATACGCTCCCTGGCATTCAACGATGAACCTCTGCAAGTTTGACGAGGATCCATTCAGCTGTCTCTGCGAAAGATGGTGACACACACAAACATCTCTCTGATAGTTGCTGTTTTGTATTGGTGTTGGGGATGGCCTCCTGCAGGGAGGTGGGGTTGTTGTTGTGTTGTGGGGAGAGCAGGTATTATTTTATGGTGAATTCACCAAACTGCATTATATTGTATATAATAATACATTTTGGAGGGTGGTAGGTGATTTGGCAACTGAATAAAGGTGCACCTACAAATCAAATTTAACAATACACAGTGCCCTCCATACGTATTGGAACAGTGCAGTCAAATTTGTTATTATTGCTTTATACTCAAGAGATTTGGATTTTAGATCAAAATATTAATGAGGCAAGAATACGACAGAAGATCATATTTTATTCTTGGTATTTCTATGGATATATGTTTTATTATTGTAGAACAATAGCATTTTTTATGTTCAGTCCCCCCATTTTTAGGACAGAATAAGTACTGGAGCAAATAACTGACAGGTGTTTCTTGTTGCATTGATTGTGCCCACACAAACAAGCTGTGAATGTCTAGTCTTGCTTTTAGCCTTTGCTTTTGCCTTGGGAGTCTGGAGGCATAAACGAACATGAACAACAGAGAACTGTCAATAATAAAAAAAAAGCTATTTGGAAGCTGAAGGAACATAATAATTTAATTAGAACCATAGCAGAACAACTGGCATAAGAAATACAACAATTTGGAATATCTTGTAAAAAAGCATTGCGGACTTCCTCTCTGGTCGTAGTCAACGTGTGGCCCTGAATGGATTTCTCTCATCTCCCCTTCCTGTTCTGGCTGGAGTTCCCCAAAGTAGTGTTCTGGCCCTGTGCTATTTCTGGACTTCATCAATGATCTCTCCGAAAAGACCGACTGGAAAAACCTCCCATCTACTTTCTCAACAATCCTCTCCAAGAACTTCTGTCGCTCAAGATTTTGGGTCTCACTATCTGCCATGATCTTTCTTGGGAAAACCACATTTCCAAGCTGGCCTCCAAAGCCAGTCGCCAACTGGGCATCCTCCATCGTGCGAAGTCCTTCCTTGGCACACCTGAGCTCCTCACCACATACAAGGCTTTCATCCGCAGCTCAATGGAATACTGTTCCCCCCTCTGGGCCGGTGCTCCAGCCTCACACCTAGCTCGGCTTCACGCTGTTGAAACCAAAGCTTTCAGAATCATTGGAATCTCCTGCGATGAAGCTAACTCTGAGGACCTTTCACTCGCTCACCGCAGGCAGGTTGGTGGTCTTTCTGTCTTCTACTGACTCCTCTCCAGCCTTGCTCCCTCAGCTCTCTCTGTGCTCTGTCCCCCAAATATTCCTACAGGTCGCACAAGATCTGCTAGCAATCTGCCACCTGCCGATCTGCCACCAAATTCCAACTTATTTCCTGGAAGTCCTTGCAGTGTCCACATGTTTTATACCACCCCTCCCCCCCCCCCCCCCCAAGCCCTCTCCTTCCCACAATTCTCTCGATGTCCCTGCTCTCAAATGTTGTGTTTGTGTCCTTCCCCCTCTCTCCCCATCTTGTCTACCGCTCCCCTTTTTATATACTTTGTTTGTCTGTTTGATTTGCTTGTGTGATAAATGTTAGCTCTTTCATGAGCCTCAATCTTGTATTCAAAAAAGAGAAACCACTAGAACACTGAGCAATAGACAATGGCCAGGTCGTCCCAGAAAAACAATTGCAGTTGATGACAGAAAAATCATCAGAGCTGTGAAGAAAAACCCTGAAGCAACTGTCAGTGACATCATGAACAACCTTCAGAGTGCAGGGTGAAAGTATCACAAGTTACTGATCATAGAACACTTCAACATCAGAATTACAAGGGCTAAACTGCAAGATGTAAACCTCTCATCAACACAAAAATAGAAAGGCTAAATTAGAATTTGCCAACAAGTACATCAGTGAGCCATTGAATTCTGGAACAAAGTTTCATGGACAGATGAGACCAAGATAAATCTTTACCAAAGTGATGGAAAGATGAAAGTGTGGAGAAAAGAAGGAACTGCATGAGATCCAAAGCATACTACATCATCTGTGAAGCATGATGGAGGTCGTGTCATGGCTTGGGGCTTGCATTGCTGCCTCTGGAACTGGCTCACTCATCTTTATTGATGATGTAACTAATGATGGCAGTAGCAGAATGAATTTGGAACTGTACAGAAACATTTTGTCTTCCTCTGTACAAGAAAGTGCCTCCAAACTCATCAGGCGACGTTTCACCATGCAGCAAGACAATGACCCGAAACGCACTAGCAACGCAACCGAGGAGTTAGTCAGGGGGAAAATGTGGAAGGTTTTAGACTGGCCAAGCCAATCATCTGATTTAAATCCAATGGAGCATGCATTTCACTTCCTGAAGAGGAGATCAAAGTGAGAAACCCCCAAAACAAACAACAACTGAAAATGGCTGCAGTAAACGTTTGGAAAAGCATCTCAAAAGAAGATACCAAGAGTTTGGTGATGTCATTGGGTCGCAAGCTTGATGCAGTTATTGCATGCAAGGGATATGCATCCAAATACTAATTATTATACTACTTTAACTTTAAGTGAATCTGTTCCAATACTTGTGCTTACCTAAAATGGAGTGACTGAACATATAAAGTGCTATTGTTATTGCCCGTTTAACCTCCATCTGAGGGATGGCACACACTGATAAAACAACCTACCTGTGAAGCACCGAGATGACAGTTTATATCTGGGTCAAGCTTTAGACTCAGACTAGACAGCTTAGAGGTAAGTGTGTGTACCTCCAGGCCATCCTACCAGCCCATATTTTTAACCAAATCAAATAAGATATTTTTTAATTTGTACTGATACCGTGAGTATGAAAAAGGCCTTTGTTCTGTCTGATCCAACATGGAAATCAACAACGCATTTGCATCGTTAGGCTCATTTTGAAGTCTGCCCCAAATGCAAACCTTGAGTCTGCCCCAAACTTGTGCACCCCGTGCCTGGCACAAACGCGTGGAGCCTTTGGCCCGGCCCGAATGTGTTGAGCCTCGGGCTTGGTCCAGAAGTGTGGAGCTTCGGGCTCGACCCAGACTTGTGGAGCCTTGGCCCTGACGCGTGACGACTCGGCTCTGCTCGGACGCGTGTAGCCTCTGGCCCGGCTCGGACGCGTGTAGCCTCGGGTCCCGCTCGGACGCCTATTGCCTTGGGCCTCAGGCCGGCCCCAAACTAAAACCTTTTTTTGACGTGCAGACAGATACATGAGAAAACACTAAACTTTGTTTTTCACACAAATACAGTTGTGGAGATTGGGGGATGTGACGTCACTTCGCAGAGCACTCTCGGTTTTTTTTTCTTTTTTTTCTTTTTTTCTTTTTGCATACAACGTTGAGGCTTGTGGAAGAGCAAGAAGACTGGATCAGGATGCAACATGACGCAAAAGGAACAGTAGAGAGGGAGGGAAACACCAACAGCTGAGTGGAAGGCCAAGTAGACAAACAATGGCTGTGGGGTGTAATGAGGGGCAGGATATATTGCATTGGGTGGACAAGATGGATACAGAAGGAAACACTCAGGTGGGAAGACTGAAAATTTGGAAGGAGGAGGGATTGGGGTGTGGTTGCGGGAGTGGGTTAATGAGGGTATAAAAGAAAAGACCATGGTTTTGAATTGCGGACGATCTGAGATGGTGGTGAACAGCTTTCTTGAAGACCTGTAGGGACGAAGGAGATTAAAGAGGATGTGGAAGACCATACATTTAATAATAATAATAATAATAATACATTTATTTTGTATAGCGCTTTTCAAGAAACCCAAAGACGCTTTAACAGGTACATAAAACAAAGACAAAAGAGAGAAAAATACATAATAAAAAAACCAAACAGAAAGGAAGGAGAAGGAGAAGAGACGATCAGGGGTACTGTCTTGGGGGCCAGGATTTGTCAAATATCTGCGAATGTCATTGTAATTAATGTAAATTTGCACGTGTTTTCTAACATGCTTTACCGCATACTGTTATGTCCATTTCCTCATTGAGAGTTGGGATTACTTGTACAAAGTAAAGGTTATAAGGTGTTGGGCCTTGGTCTCCCCTCATCATGTCAAGGCGACTAGATCCTGCACTTTGCTACGGATGCCTTCTCAAAGTTGTGCTTTGCGTTCTGTGTCTTGTAATTAATGGGGGAGGAGGAGATAACAAAGCTGTCTCCATTCCTCACCCTGCTGCATTATAATTGCATTCGAGTTAATCCACTCCCTATTCCATGCATCAGTGCATATGACGTCATGACTATCGATGTTAAAAAATCAATGGTCCAGAACTTATTGCATTCTTTATAATCCACGGGGACATGAAGGCATCAAGGCCACTTGAGTTTCCAGGCTGTCTGACGTCATTGTTTTTTCCATAACTACTGTCTCAATTTTTTTAAGTTAAGAGAGGACGGTAGCTGGAATATCTCTGCAAGAGGGGATGAATCAGAACCCCTGCAGAGGAAAGGATGGGTTTATCAGCTGGTTTTGAGAGATATACTGTATATGTTTGGGGGGGGGGGGGGTACATAAAAGGCGGTGCTCGACCTCGACCTGTAATGTGCAAACAGTTTGAAATGAAACAAAATGCAATTCACTTTGCCAGTAAATCTCTGCAAAAGCTTCAGTTGTACACCGTGTTTTCTTTTACCCACCCATTCCCCCGGCCCCCTTCCTTTTTCTTTCCCTATCCCATCTCTCTTTCAAACCCTTGGCACAGAGACTGGAACAAATAAATTTCAGGACGAAAGCGCAAGAGATAAAATAACGCGCAAACTTTGCTTTCGCTCCCCGCCGCTCCTGCGCACCAAATCTGCGAGGGCCTGGGCCGCACGGCGGCCGCAACTTGTCTGGCTCTTTGCGCCGAGCTTGGCAGCTGTGTTTATCTTGGGGCTTCATTCTTGGAGTGAGTGGAACAAATGGGTTGCACTCAGCACCTTTCTTCTCCGTCTCCCTCCTCTTCCATACATACACACTCGCTCTCTTTATATACAGATATGAAAAAACGAGAGCCCTCCTCGTAATGCTCCAAAGCTTTGTTTGTTTAACGTTGAGAGTTTTTTTTTTTTTGTAAATGCGCACGAGTGTGCTCGCATAAAATTGGCTTTTTTTGCGCTGTCTCAAACATTGTTAAGGAATTTCAACGTCACATGACCTGGGTCGAAGCATCCATCGGGTTTTTATTTTATTTTAATAAAAGCTTCACGCTTAAGCAATTTGTCCGGCACACCTCGAGCTGGAGTACTATTTCATTTTCGGGTAGGGTTTGATTGACACCTTCCTTGAGATTTCCCTGAGTGTCCAGACAGCATTTATGGTTAAACAATTGATGGCAATTTGTATTTATTTATTTTTATTTCACGAAATACACTCCAAATTGTAAAAACAAACAAACAAAAAAAACACCTGCATACTTTAACCTGAGGATGCCGCTTAGTTACACATTCTCATCCCATCCGCACTTTGCTCATGAGATATTTTGGTTCTCTGCTGAGTGGCATTGTCTTGCATATACACAGGAGTGAGTGTACGAGGCATATGTGGTCAGGTGGAGTTGGGTGGTGGGTGGGGGTAGGTGGAGCGGTCAGAAAGTTTGCCAATTCTGGATATGTAATATGTACATGTTCCTATAGGGCAGTCTCACATGCGCAAAATAATATTTGTCAAAAGTATAAATTGCTCAGAAATCATTGGTCAAAACTTACCTTTAAAATATTTCTTTTTTCCCTTTGGGTGCAGTTCCATAAATTCATTGGGCGGAGGTTGCCATTTGTTGGGCGGGGTCACCGGTCTTTGGGCGTGGTCACAATTCATGGGCTACCCTTCTTTCTACATATTTGTGGTTACATCTTGCAATGCTCCTACAATGCACCGTAACATAACAATTGTCAGAGAACCCTTGGGAAATCGATTTATTTATTTTTCTCATTTCACTACTCTATATGCTCCATCTGATCTACTAAGGACGTTGTGATTACAAAATAATTACCAAGTGTTCATTAAAAAATATATATTATAAAATAAAACGATTTAAGAAATATTTTTAATATATATTTATTTAATTGTTTTTTAAAGGTAAGAACCTTGCATTGCGCAGATTGCCAAAATGCTTAGCTGGTCAGAGCTTGATTGACTTCCAGCATGAGGAATGTGCTGGGTGGGTAAGGAGGAGGCTTATATGAGGTACAGGGAGTGGAAACTTGGGTGGGAGAATGAAATACCACGCAGCCACAATTGTATTTCTGGAGTTAATTTTTATAACCAATAAATGTGCATGCCCAAAGACGCACTTCTGCACTATCCGAACTTCCCATTCATCATACAGCAAGGCTGGCGACTTCTGCCGAGCTGTTTATTTGCTGACTATTTATTTATTTGCACGTAGCAAACATAAATACAGATTATTTCTATACTTTGCACGACTTGTTTGAGAAAATACTGTGCTGATCCCTCCGTCGCCATATGGCCATCCTCTAGTGAACAAGATGTTACAAGAAAATGCACAAACTTCCAAGCAGCACATGATGTCACGATGCTGTGAGGAATATGAAGATGAAGGTAGTGCTTTGCAAAATAGTCATTTTGAAACGTTCGAAGCAAAAATAAATGATGTGATTATTTTTTTTAATTGATTAATTTTTTTAAATTTAATTTAATTAAAAAAAATTAATTTTTTAATTTCAATTTTTTTTATTTTTATTAATTATTATTTAATTGAGGTGTAATTGCAACAAACAGCGAAACAAAATGAATATTTAATTGCACTATGATCATGTTGAGGTTTTTGCTCAAATATATGTTGTGGGTTACGGACCATCAGGTGCACTTACTTTGACCTATATCATCTGTGTTCGATCCTTACCTGGCCATAAGCTCTTGGATTGATGCTTTGCAAGCAGGGCGTTGCATCATAATGCACTGTCTATCGGGTGGACTGTGAGCCGGCTGTTTCAACTGCTAGCATTAGTTGCTGGATTTTCAAAATCCAGTGGTGTCTTTGAGTATAAAGTGAGTTGTCGCCAGCAAACTGAACAAATTACAAGTTCCCAAATCGCCTTAAATTGAATGCCAGTCTTGGACCAAAAACTCCTCCCACTCCCTTTCAAGAGACACCACAAGATGGTGGGAATAATTGTGGTCATTCTAGAAGTAGTAGTACAATGGACCATCTAAGGGCTCGGTAAAATTACTTGCATATAGATTCAGGAAAGTCTGTGATATATTTTATTAGATTCGGCGAATGATTGGCAGATGTAGTTTAACATAAAGAAATGTCAGCTGCTGCGGATGCGCAAGAACAATTAAAATAGGGATTCGATTATGTACCTGCAAGGGAAAGTCTTTGAGCATGTCACAAAATAAACTAGAACTGCACTCGGTGGGCACATAACTTCACCAAGCTGAACAGTTGACGTTTTGTGTCCCACTGATACTGATAGACTGGATTTGGACCTTAACAAGAATCTAATCTGCTTGTTCTCGTCACCGAAGTTTTGTCATAACTCGTCCAAAACTTTTTGAAATATCTTGCTATATATATGATTTTTGGTCCCATCTGTCGGTGGTGAAGAATCACTTAAAAAATTAAAAACCTCTCAGATCTGGAACCATATTCAGATCTTCATTGAAATTGAAGCAATTCGTCCTTGTCACACTTCAACCATGCCCCCCAAATTTTATCCGAATCCGTCCACAACTTTTTGAGATATCGTGCTATATATATATCGTTTTTGGTCCCATCTCTCAATGGTGAGGAATCACTTTTAAAATTAAAGAACCCTCGAATCTAGATCCACATTCGGACCTTCACTTAGATTGAAGCTATTCTTCCTTGTCACACACCCAAAACGTCCACAACGTTTTGAGATATCCTGCACACAAACGAACAGACGGGTGAAAACAAAACCTCCGTCCATCACAAATTGTGAAGGTAAATATGGGGTTGATATTTGGTTTATATATATATGGGGTAAACAGACATCACAGTTACCAGACTAGTAGGGTTTACTATAGGTAAAGCTAGTAGGGTTTGGGTTATATTCATCGGGGGATAAATTATAAATCTTTGTACAATTTTGGACACCACAACTTGGGAAGGACGTAGTCTCCATAGAGATGGTACAGCGTAGAGCTACTCGATGGATTATGGGCCTAGTTGGACTAAGTTACGGGAAATGGCTAAGGGAGGCTTGATGTTTTACATTCAAAAGGAAGTAATTAATTATGAGGGGGGTCAGTTATTTATTTATTTTTGTATGCAATCAAGGCTCATGGAAGAGCTGGAACACGCAATGGATCAGGACGCAACAGATCAAAAGGAACAGCAGAAAGAGAAGGGGGAGCTCCAACAGCTGGGTCGAGGGACAAAATATATGGAGATGAACAACAATGGATGTGGTTGAGGGGTAGGGGAGAAGGCAGGGGGTAGATAAGAAAGATGGATGTGAAGAAAAAACTGGAAATTTGATGGTTTGGTGAGGGGGGTGCAGGCGAGGGGGAAGCTAATGATGTTATCATTGTCTTGGATGAGGGATTCTTTAAGATGGTGGTGAACAACTGTCTTTAAGACCTGGAGGGAGGAATGAGATTGAAGAGGATGTGGAAGTGGGTTCCACAGGCAGGAAAAAGAGGAACAAATGAGTGGAAGTGAAAGATATGTTTGATAATGAAGGGTATACATAAAATAAGTGCAGACGATTATATGCAGACTGGAGGACAGGACCAGGGGCCACAGCCTGTTAGTATGGAGGAGAGTTAAGAGAGTGGTAATGCAATAATTATTTCAGTCGGTGTGTAGTTGATGCATGGAAGGTCTCCCTGGAAATGTTATGGTAGCAGAAGCATTAGATGGCTTTATATTAGACGAGCAAATACAATCCGTCATTTCACGAACGGGATTATTAAGGGAGGGGAAGAGAGAGGAGGAGGTGGGAGAGGGTGGAGTAAGGGTGATATAGAAAGGGGAGAGTGATGAGGGGAAGGCTCGACATACCAAGCACTCTGCTTCCCATTATTCTCGACCACTTCAAAAAGGAGGAAATTTTGTCTTTAGTTCTGCAGTGAACTTACTCTTGTTTTGGCATTGTAACGTGTTATTGAAGAAAATCAAACGTTTGTATGGTACGGATTCAGAAAAGGCACTGAATTGCGAACTGAGCATGTTAATGTACTGTCACGGCGAGGTTGGACAGGAAGTCCTGGACATTTTTACATCCTTAAAAGGCCCAGCAAGACGGAAATTTAAGTACCGAAAAGGACGACGTACCTGGGAAAAAGCGGACATATGGTAACCCTATTTATCACCTTAACACTGTCTATTTTCAAAAAACAATAACCGCTGTTATAAAAACAAGACCAAAAGTCTTAACAGCAGCGTAGCCGGGCTTGTAAAATATTATAAACCACAAACACGTATGAGTAGCTTTTGAAACAGTCGCTAATGCTGTTGATAACATTAAACAAACAAATTTGGAGGAATCGGAAATCTATGAGGTAAGTTTTACATCCAGAACTGGGGAAAGATCTACTGTAATCTATATACCCCACAAGGGTTGGACGTGTGCTCATTTACCAAGCAGCAAGCTAGCGCTTGTCAAGCCGGCCGTTCCTTAACGGTTTTGAATGGAGTGTTTGCTCCAATGCTTTAACCACTTGGCAATCTCTCCACAAGAAACTTGGTAAATAAACACACCATGTTCTTGAGACCCGATCATAGAAAGACTGTAATTTATATATCCCAAAGAGGAATGACCTTTCCTGCCGCTCTCGAAGTGAGCAGTTGTTTACGCCGTGAAGACATCATGTACGTAATGACGTAGCATGACCGCCGGGCACAAAACTTCCACTACTTTAATATATATAAGATATATATTTAACCTCCAGTACGTTGCAGTCACTACAAAGGGATTAGTGTTTTTTTTGGTTTGTTCTTTTGTATACAAGATCGAGGCTCGTGAAAGAGCTAACATTAATCACACAAAAAGTCAAACCGACACACAAAACACAAAATAAGGGGAGCGGTAGACAAGATGGGGAGAGAGAGAGAAGGACACAAACACAACATTTGAGAGCAAGGACATCGAGAGAACTGTGGGAGGGAGAGGGCTTGGGGGGAGGTGGGAGAGGTATAAAACATATGGACACTGCAAGGACTTCCAGGAAAGAAGTTGGAATTTCAAAAAAGTGAATCTGGGGTAAAAATTAGTGGGGGTAGAAAAGATCAAGGTTTTGGATGGGGGATGATAAGAGATGGTGGTGAACAGCTGTTTTAAAGACCTGGAGGGAGGAGTGGGATTGAAGGGAGTGGGGGAGTTTGTTCCAGAGGCGGGAGAAAAAGGGAACGAAAGAGTGAAGGTGAGCAGAGAGCCGAGATTTTGGGAGTTTTACCATAACAGAGTTGCTGGCAGATCTTGTGCGACCAGTAGGAATATTTGGGGGACAGAGCACAGAGAGAGAGCTGGGGGAGCAAGGCCGGAGAGGAGTCTGTAGAAGACAGAAAGACCACCAACCTGCCTGCGGTGAGTGAGTGAAAGGCCCTCGTAGTTAGCTTCATTGCGGGAGATTCCAATGATTCTGAAAGCTTTGGTTTCAACAGCGTGAAGCCGAGCTAGGTGTGAGGCAGGAGCACCGGCCCAGAGGGGGGATCAGGATTCCATTGAGCTGCGGATGAAAGCCTTGTATGTGGTGAGGAGCTCAGGTGTGCCAAGGAAGGACTTCGCACGACGGAGGATGCCCAGTCAGCGACTGGCTTTGGAGGCCAGCTTGGAAATGTGGTTTACCCAAGAAAGATAATGGCAGATAGTGAGACCCAAAAGCTTGAGCGACAGAACTTCTTGGAGAGGATTGTTGAGAAAGTGGATGGGAGGGTTTTCCAGTCGGTCTTTTCGGAGAGACGGTAAGAGTGTGAGATTTGTCAGGATTGAAAGACATGTTACGATTCGTTACGATTAGTGTTACGATTAGTGTTACGATTAGATTTACTATAACAATAACGTTACGTTATTATTGCAAAAATTATATATATTTTTTTAAACCGAGGTGAATTCCTTACTTCCGTGGTTACACCGCTTCAATCCATCAACTTTCCATTCACAACATTGGGATTAAAGTGTTATGGTTATATTTACTATAATATTATTATTACTACGAAAACGATACCACTGTATTAAGAAACCTAGGTTTAATTTGTCCGAATTGGACGGTGAGTCATAACACCTCAGGCGTATACGTACCGTATTTTTGGAAGAGACGTAACGCCGATGCTTTCGATATTTGATGGTCATTTAAAAAATTGGTTTGTTCGTGTTTCACACTGAATGAAAAACGTAAAGGTAGAGCATGGCGATTGTGATATATGACAGGTTCGACGATATGTTGGGCATGAACGGCATATAAATAAAAATGGCTGTGCGTGGAGAGTCAGCCGTTGTACGCCGTAATGACATCAGATGTAATCACATCACCCTGTCATGTGACCAGATTCTCAGCTCTGATTGGTATACGTTTGAGGGGACATACATACATACATACATACATACATACATAGACAGATAAACACTGTTCTAGACGGCTTTGCCCGGTGGGCTATGCCGTAAAAAAGTCAATTACGCTGCTGTTGACTGTATCGCCATGGATTACAAACGTCTGTTAAGGAATGGCTGGTTTGGCAAAGCGATTAGCCATGTATCCCGCATTTGTTAGGTATGAAGATCAGCGAAGTATACAGCGATTTGTATGTATGAAGCTCTATCCTATAGAAACCATTACAATCTGTTCCAAGGCGAGGCATTTTTTTTATGAGGCAAAAACAAAATGGCGGATTAAGACCCTTGCTTCGTTAATGCGGGTGGACCAAGGCAAGGCCTGTTTTTTATGCCTCCGCCGACAAAGTCACCTGAGGCATGTTTTCAGGTTGTCTGTCCGGATGTCCGTCCATCCGTGATCGGTTTTTGTTCCCGAAATAACTTGAGAACAGCTAAAGGGATCTTAGTAAAACTTGGCCCGGTTATATGTAATGAGGTAAAGATGAACTGATTAGATTTTGGGGTCACAAGGTATGTCGGGGGGGGGGGGGGGGCAAAGATCAGAGGTCATGTTAGGTAAAAAAAATACTGTTACCACGATAACTTGTGAACCAGTGATGGGATTTTGACCAAATTTGGTACACTTATGTAGAATGATGTAAAGATGAACTGATTTGATTTTGGGGTCAAATGTCAAAGGTTAAAGGTCAAAATCGGTAATAGGTCTATAACTTGAGAATGGCTAAAGGGATTTAATTCAAACTTGGAACAGATATGTATAATGATGTATAGATTAACTGATTATATTTTGGGTGTCCCAAGGTCAAAAAGTGAGAACTTGTGAATAGCTGAAGGGATTTATATTTAAAACTTGGTGCAGGTATGTATAATGATGTAATAATGTGGGCGGAGGCATATTAGTCGACAACGTTATGTCGAAGAGTGCCTTTCAAGAGGGGTGTTTAACTTTACCCAAACACCCAGTTTTTATTCAGGCACTTCCTTGGAGATCGAGAAGTATGCGTGCAACGTTTTGGGCAACTAGGTTTCATGCTTTTGGAGTTATGGAGGACACACACACACACACACACACACACACATACACACACACACACACACACACACACACTCACACACTAATAATTATAGATATGTACCTGAAAGCATTGGGGATAGTGAGAAATATGGATATGGGCAGAAATGGTAGGTAGTCAAGGTATGGATGGGTGATTGGATACTTGTTTAGTGGTTAAATATTTTCTGTGCAAGTGTCATCAAAAGGTTTGTGTCATGTCAGTTTTTTTTTTTTCTCACCTTACAATCGTCTTTGTTCTCACTGCCCCTGCTCTATCCGAGTGATGTCCCTGTGTTAGCTGTAGATCTGACATAACAAGCAACAATAGGTGTGGAAGCGGTGTTGTTGCATATTGTTATTGCACATATTGTTGTAATGTTCATAAAACAGCCGTTTTTGGTCAATTATAAATACGTACTATATTCTACACATAGACACACGTAAAAGGTATTCCAATTGATTTCTACAACCACAAATTTATTTTTTGGTTTGCCTAGGCTAATTGTTATCAAAACGAAAGAAGAACCACCTTTAGAGGCCATTTTCACAGCTGGGGAGCTGGGGTTGGCCTTTTTCGGACACCTTGGTCCCCTTTTTGAAGCAATGTTTTATGGCCGGATGCCCTTCCTGCCGCCAACCCTGTTAGTCGCCTCTTGCGACACACAGGGAATTACCAGTGAACTGGTACTCAATTTGCCGACCTCAGAAGGATGACAGGCTGAGTTAACCCCCCTGGCGTTAATTCAGCGATCGACTGGGATTCGAACCCAGGATCCTGGGATCCCAAGCTGGCACCCTAACCGCTAAGCCAACACCAGGCCTCCAGGCTATTATCAAAGCGAAAGAAGGTATGATAATTACCATTGCCACCAAAGGTGGATGGTGGTTATGTTTTCACCTCTGTCTGTTTGTCCATCTCTGAGCAGGATATCTCAAAAAGTTGTGGATGTATTTGGTGGACAGGTTGGGTGTCTATGATTAGGACGAAATGATTACATTTTGTTTCAGATCCGGATTTGGATCCGGATACTGTTTTAAAAGTGATTCTTCACCATTGAGACAAATGTATTCGATTATGGTGAAGATCCGGATACGAGAACTTTGTTTTTGTTTTTTTGGGGGGATTCTTCACTTTAGAAAGGTGCGGCCAAAAATGATATGTGGCATGGTATTTCAAAGGGTTCTGGAGGGATCATGACAAAACTTTGTAGTTGACTTGGTTAAGTGACGAGAACAAGCCGATTCGATTTTGGTTCAGGTCCGAATCCAGATCCGGCTTATCGGTGGATATAAAACATAAACTGGTGAGCCTGGCGGAAGTTTGCGCTCTACCGAGTGCCGTTCTAGTTTCTACAAGTTTTGTTGCTAATACTACACTATTTGCTGTAATACTATATAGTATTTTTTTTTAATATGGTATATGGCCTGTTGGTCTTTCCCTGATTGGACGGCTTGCTTTAAGCTTTTAACATCACGTTGATCTCAAACTTACTTGAAACTTATCTTTCAATCTAAGGAGTCCTTCATTCGTTGAAAAAGCTGCATTGCAAATGTCCTCCTATGTTTAATCGGATGATTCCCAGTCCATAACTGCTCCATGAGGCATCATCTTGGCACCATAAGCGTTTGGCATTGCGAGGGAAATGAGCATTATGCGAGTTCATCTCTATACAAATATCACACATCATGCAGGGAGTTGTTGGACTTTTTGATAATGGCATGCTATCGTAATAAGGCAGTCTTTTAATTATAACTTTCCAATAAATCCTTCACACAGCGGCTCGGAAAAGTACCGTGTCGGTGTTAATCCCAAAAAATAATTTTACTTGACAAAGGGGGCGTCACTCGTTTTGCACTGTTAAGCTCTTTCCACATGCCGGCTCCAGTCTTTTCCATCGCTCTGAAGGGACGAAGCACTTTACGGACAATATCTCACGAGCACCTGTTAACCTGTTAAAAGTACACTGGTATATTTTCAACATCGTTTTACTTATGTCGGTGCATATGGATGTCTCCTGAAGTTCTTTATTTTCCTGTCAAAGTCCATTTATGTCTCTTCGTGTCCTTCGCATTAATTCGGAAAATGTATATTGATGTCTCCTAATGTCCTTGCCTTGCCTAGGATACAGTTTCTAGCTCCTCCATAAGCCAAGATAAAATAAAATTTCTTAAACCTCAACAAAAGTCCTTGTAAGTAATTTTGAGATAAGGATAACTTAAGATATTCTTGCAGAGACAAATTCTTCTTCTTTCGGCCCTTTAACGTACAGCGGTTTATGTGCAGTTGATTGCTGTGGTTGGTAACACATTGTGAAGCGTTGTCCGTCCAGTCGGCTTCATTTGTGGACCACTGCTGCCTGGCAGCACACACTGGAAAAAAAATTAATAAATGGCATCGTGGGATAACTTACGTTTGGACAGACACAGAGGAAGGTTGTAATTAATGCGTCCCAAAATGATTTGCCTGACTTCATGGTCCCTCGTCTCCTCCTTCCCTCCATCACTCGCCATCCGATCCACCGTTTTCAATCGTGGAAAGTTTTCAACAATGTTGGATGTGAAATTACGTTCCTCCCCAGCTCATATGAATTTATCCTCAATAACGTGGAGGCTCGCAAAAAGAGGAGCTTTTAAAGCACTTTGGAAAATTGTAAATATTTGCTGCCATGGGAATCCTGCCCCCAATTTGTACAAGTAGTCTCAGCCTAACAAGTCCAGGTGACCTTTTGCGTGAAGTTCATCAAGTTATGAACTCGCTCACGAGCCTTCAGCATATGAACATCGAGGATTGATGAGTTGAAATGAGCAATCTCGATTTGGCTTGCTATTTACTGAATCACAAACCGCCAAGGAGTCGTTTCGGTAGAATTTTCGGTTTTATTGCCGTGATACGCCCGGGAGAATGGCTTTGGCCGGTGAGTAGTGCGGCTAAAGTAATCATGGCTCCAAGTACGTAAAATGACTTTGCTGCCGCTCCAGGGATACAAAACAGCCTTTGTGCTTAGTGTGAAAAGGGCGTGCAGATTTTCTAACCCGAGTGATTAATTCATGCTAACCCAACACATCTGCAGGCAGGCTTCCTCTATTTTTTAAGGTTTTGTGTTTTCCAAAGAAAACTGCTTTTGTAAAGCAGCGGGATGGATCAACAGATGTTGAGATGGGAGGGCCAAAAGGGTGGAGAGGATGGAGAGGAGGTTCGAATGAGGAAGATGGAGGAATTGGTTTGTGAGGGCAAACTGGAATTTGTGAAACCACACTTTGTGTTCTGCTTTGTCTCATTTTCAGGCGGCGAAACATCGATTTTGATATTCGCTTAAAGGGCCGCTCGTTGCAGTGATTACTATGTTGTTGATAAGTAGACTTGTCACTTTCAAATCCAATTTAGAGTTGTTCTCTGCACGAGTCCCTTTCGTACCTGCTGAAAACTTGTTTTACAATTGCACTTTAAATGGACGAAAACTGGCACCTCGTTGAATTGTCAAAGTACAGTGGTTCCAAATAAACTATTTTGCATGAAGAGTATAGTTGTTTCTCATTCTTCGAAATCATGAAAACGCCAGGCAGGGTCCCAGTTTGCGGTCTGTATGCATTTCTTTTTTCTGATGCCGATGATATCACACACAGATTTTCTCACATGATTCTCAGAGCTGGTTTCTAACTTCAAGCATGTGGTGCCACCACCATCTCATGTCACCCCTTCCCCATCCTTACCAACAATTTTTTTTATTCCCCCATTAACCATACCTATCTCTACCCTCTCACTTGCAGGTAGCTGTGATTCTTCTTCTTCTCTCTTCTCTTCTCTTTTCCTTTTCATTTCATTCCCTTCCTTATTGTGCCCAACTGTTTCCCCACTGGCAGTACTTGGGTGTTTTTGCCTGCCGCCACCTTTCTCTTCCATGTGCCTAGATCCTGTATTAAATACATGTCACCTCACCACCGCAACCCTCCCTCAAGGTGGGGAAAGCCTACCCCAAAGAGGCCCTTTTACCTATGATTGACACTGTGGTGCATCCAAGGGGTGCCCATGGTGTCTCAAATGGTTTGAACGTAATCTTTGATTCATTTGAAGAAAATTGACTTTTGCCAAAGTCCTTTTGGATGTCATTCTGCATCGTCACAATATTTGATTGGAGGATTTTCATCTTCAGGTGATCAGATAAGCTGCCTTAATTTGCCATCGGGGATAAAATTTACCCAAATTTACCCAATTTACCCAAAATCCATGCTTTAGTATGTGGCCGGAAGTTTGTTGTGAATAGGATATTAAAATGGCTATGTGCCGGAGCAGGAGTAAAGGCATAAGGAAGTTCATGGACCACAAATGAAACCAGCTGAGGCTAAGTCATCTCTTTAGTGTTTGTTTCAGAATGCTAGAGTTTCAGTTGAGAACAAAATGTTGGTCGGCTATGCCTTTTCTGAATGTTGCATCATTCCAAACGCTGTAACCTAATGTGTTATTATTTTTTAATACAATGTCTGGCCTTATGGAAGTGCTAGGACACAGAACGGATCAGGACACAACATTACACAGGTAACAACAGGAGACAGTGGAAACGCCAATAGCAGGGCGGAGGGAGAAGGTATATGGAGACGGACAACCAAGGGAGGCAGGTTACGATGAGGGGTAGAGGAGAACGCAAGGGGTGGACAAGATGGATACATCAGCAAATTTTTGAAAGGGGTGGGGGTGTTTCAACGGGTGTAGAAAAGATCATGGCTTTGGATTGGGGATGACTTGAGATGCGGGTGAACAGCTGTCTTGAATACCTGGAGGGGAGAATGAGATTGAATAGTGTGGTAGGTGGTTCCACAGACGGAGGAAAAAGAGGAATAAATGAGGTATGGTGAAAGGTGGTTCTGGATTTAGGCAGTTGCATGAGGAGGGGATTGCTGGTGGACCATGTGAGTCAAGAAGATACTTGGGGGGACAAAGCACGCAGATGGCAGAGCGTGCAAGACCAGAATTGGGGTGGAAAAAGACAGAGAGACCAACAACCTGTCTGCGATGATGAAGTGATAGGCCCATAGACTCGGCTTCATTGCGCTTCATCATCGAGAGAGATTCCTTGGTTTTCACGGTATGAAGCTGAGCAAGATGAGGTAGAGGAACCAGCCCAGAGGAGTGAGCAGTAGTCCATGAATCCGAGGATGAAAGCATTGCAGGTGGATAGAAGCCAAGGTGTACCAAGGAAGGACTTTGCATGACGGAGGATGCCCGGTCGGCGTCTGGCTTTGGATGCCAACTTTGAAATGTTGCTTGCTCAAAATCAATCATCCCAGTTGGTTTGGGTTTGCACAAGGGCCTTACCTTGTGTAGCCTTTCTTGGTTGCTTTCGACAGCCTTCTTTGGGTTAGCAGTGCAGGGGATTGATCTATGTTATAAAACAGGAGTATCTGTCCGTCCTGAAACTACTCCCTCCGTTTTGGAGCTAGCCCCACCAACCCTTCTGTGGAGCCTTTTGGTGTTCCAGTGGATGTCCTGAAGTAGGTGGTAGGTTTCTTAAATTCCTCAATACAATTATGATTTTGAGTTTCGATGGATATGGAGCTGCTCCCGATCCGGAAGTAAACACGATGACGAAGGTAATCTGCACCGGCCAATTGGAGTCAGTCAGGAGTGCCGATTACCGATTACAGATGTACTGTATACAACCCAAAATCCTTTAGTAGCTGTCACCCTTGTTTTGGGGCGAATTTCAATAAACAAATAAAAAAGCAAACCTTGCATTATTATAGACGTTTGAAGGGAGATGTGCATAAACATTATTCTTTATAAACAGCTCGCAATCCCCATATGACGAGGAGAAAAATTTGGCTCGGCAATTTGTAAAATATGGCAATACGGCAAATGGTTCGGAAATGGAGTGTTAACAAATTTATTTTGCTTTGAAACCTGCAAGGAGAACCAACCAACCTACCTTTCTAAAGCACACCTGATTCATATAAATCAACTAATTGCTTTAGAAACAGCCACAAGGATGAAGGAAAACGGCACAGCTCATACTGTTATACTGTACTTCCTGGCAAAGTACGTCTTGATACTACACGTTCCAGGCGTGCATCAGTTGAATTTTTTTTTTTTTTTTTCCAAAGGCAGATGGATAGTATTCTGGGCCCCTGAGCAACAGGATCACATTTCCCATGCAGTGTTTAACAACACCATTATAATTTATAATACCTTATCTTAACCCTGGGCTTTTTCGGAGGTTCAGAATATTGGTGGGGGGGGGGGGGGGGGATGATGCCTCCACCCCCAAATATCAGCTATAAAATGTTTGAACATTACCAAATTTGGTATGCGCATAATGTTACAAATTTGGTTTGTTAACAAATTTGGTATCAAAAGATGCATCGTCATTCATAAAAAGATAATCATTTTTTTTCTGAGATCAGATCCAAGATGGCCGACAGGCAGCCACTTTGTTACTCAAACTTGTCCCCTTCCATTTATCGCACATGCATTGACCAATTTACTTCAAACCTGGCACAAAGACGATACCAGAATATACATATGCAGAAGATTTTGTTTTGTCATCTGACCAAAGATGGCTGACTGATGGCATTTAACTCCATACAGCAAAATTACTGAAACCATGGCAGGTTTCAGTGTCGTTTTATGCCTTTTTCTTGTTTATTACCCTGCGCTATTGAAGCAAAAAGCAGGGTTAAACATTCAGGTATGTACGTACGTGTGTGTGTGCCGTACGTGTGCCATGTCTGCATTTTAAAAATTCATTTTCTCGGAACGGTTGGTCCGATTGCCATGAAATTTTCACCAATCGGAGGGCCTCCTCCTGTCGAATATTTTGAAATGAAACGTCATAGGTCACGTGGTACAGGCGCCATCTTGAAAAAACGTTACACCTCTATATCTCCCAAACCGCTCAATGGGAAAAATGGAAACATGGCTTATTGTCAAGTACTCACCATGGGGAATAAGATGTTGATGACGATGTCATTGTTGCCTTAATTATGACATCATAAGTTGACAAGTACAACGCTTGATCTGATCAGTATGAAAAAAAAAATTCCTCTGCAACTGTAAGTCCGATTGGCACGAAATTTTCAGAATGTGAGCGGCTCCTCCTGTGGAATTTTTAAAATGATAATTATGACGTCATAGGTCATGTGGTACAGGCGCCAACTTGGAAAAATCGAAAAAAGGTTGCACCTCTATATCTCCAAAACCGCTCCATGGGAAAAAAAAACTGAAATGTGGCTCATTGTCAAGTACTCGACTTGGGCAATAAGATATGTTAATGATGATGTCATTGGTACTTTAATTGAAGGAATTCATTCATTCATACTTTAATTATGACTTCATAATTCGACAAATACAACGCTTGATTCGATCAGTATGAATTTTTTTTCTCTGCAATTCTTGGTCTGATTGACACAAAATTTTCACCATAGGGGGGCCTCTTCCTGTATAATATTTTAATGATTATTATGACGTCGTAGGTACAGGCGCCATCTTGGAAAAACTTCCCACCTTTATATGTCTGAAACCACTCCATGGAAAAAATTGAGACCTGGCTCATTGTCACCGACTCCCCATGGGGAATAAGATATGTTAATGATGATGTCATTGGTGCCTTCGTTATGACGTCAAAATTCGACAAATACAACACTTATCCATCTGATCATTATTGAAAAAAAAAATCAGCAACTGTTTGTCTGATGACAGCCAACAGATGAGCCCCAGACCATCACGCTTCCTCCTCCATGTTTGACAGTTGGTGTCACACACTGAGGAACCATCCTTTCGCCTCCTCGATGGCATACAAAAACCTTGCGTAATGAACCAAAGATTTCAAATTTAGATTCATCGGTCCATAAGACCTTCTTCCAGTCTTCAGTAGTCCACTGGCCCAGGCAAGCCTCCTTTTTCTTATTTTGCCATCTTAGCAATGGCTTTCTTACTGCCACTCGACCTGTCAAACCTGCAGCTCGAAGTCTTCTCTTCACAGTTGAAACTGAGACTTGCTTACTTCGACCAGTGTTAAGCTGTGCTTGAAGCTGTTGTCCTGTGAGCCGCCTATCATGCAGCCTATTGTGTCTTCTGATTCTGTTGTGGCTTTGAGTCTGCCAGACCTCTTCCTGTCAGTTTCCTCCAGTTTCCAATATACTACTTCCTGCAGTGCAATATTGTCCAAATAATGCTTCAGAGGGTGTGATAACAGTCTGTTCCAATACTGATTTTATACAGACAGGGGGTTTGTAATCAAGTAATCAGCAGAGGTTGGGACACCTGTAGGAATTGTTTGCATCAACTTTCAAGGCTTAATTTACTTGCATTGCTGCAGAACAGCTGTAAGTTGTTAACCCATTACGTGTTCCTTGAAGAAGGCTTTTTTTTTTTACAATATAACTGTTCAATTTACATTATTTTCCCGTTTTTGCTAACCTAAACTTTTTTTTAACCTCGAGCAGTTTACTGCTTACCTTTGTACCATTTCAGGTTATTCACTGGACTTGAATTGCTTAAATTTCAATAAAACTGGAAAAATTGAGGTGTTCTAAAACTTTTGACCAGTAGTGTATGCAGAATATTTTGTTTTGTAATCCGACCAAAGATGGCCGTCTGATGGTCTTTAACTCCGTACAGCAAAATTACTAAAACCACGGGGACTATGACCTTTTTATGTCTTTTTATTCTTGTTTATTAAATAACTCGCAGTACTTTTCTGCTGCTTCATGGTCTGCGGATTTCTTCTCGACCGATACATCCAGTCGTGAAGCGGGACAGCCCGCTGTCAGAAAAGGCACAGAGTTTAGTTTGAGCCATTTCATTATTTAAAATATTTTGACTTTTCGATTAGCAATGGCCCAAAGACAGTGATACTTTTGGAGTGTTTTGGTCAAACCACGGTATCCAACTGCTCCAGTTTAGGTTTATGTAGAGTATGCCGCTTGTCCGCCAACTTACACCTTACCAAACTTGCAGGGAACTGCAGTAACTTTTCTCTTTTTGCACCTTTTGTTTTTTGCACCTTTTTGCACCTCTTTTGCACCCTTTTTTTGCACCTTTTTTTGCACCTATTTGCATATTGTAGATGGTAGAGGAGTGAGCCCACGTTGTACTCATTCATCAGCATTCCCCCTCCACCCCCCTCCACACCTTTCTACAGTCTTTTGCAAATGTCCATCTTGCAATGCAATGCAATCAAAACTGCCCTCTTCTCTTTCTCAAGTTTGCTTATACAAGGTTTATTTGATTCCATTATGGGTGAATGTGGCTATATTTGATGATAAAAACAGAGTGCCTCACAACCGGAAGTGATTATCGTCTTGTGTTTTTTAGCTTTGCGTGAAGAAGGTTTATTCAATGCCATAATGGGTGGATGCGATGATATTTCATTTTGTGACAACAAAAACAGTGTGATCATGAGCCTCAATTTTGGGTATATGTAAATATAAATAATACAGACTTGGCATTTAATATGGAATTTTTTTTTTTCTTGACTTGGATTTACTTTTTTAACTCAGTATATCAATCTGGTGAGTTTCTTTTACACTTTGGTGATTTATTTGTTAAAAGAACCATGTCACTGAGTGTCGCAGCAAGAAGTCAACAACAGGATTATATCACAGGTGGCGTGGCAAAATGTACGGACAGGTGCATTTGATGATTGGCTTCACAGTCAGGTATACAAGGGTTGTTGCGTTCTGTATTAGTGGAAAACAACTGCTGCACGTCTCCAAAAGTTATTGCCGCTTCCTCTGGAGATGGTCCGTCAACTCAACAATGCTGTTTGTCATGGAGTGGTGGCTTTACGAAACGTGTGCTATTGCTCGACAGTATGGCATCACTCAAGGTCAGGTGTCAAAGATCCTGAAACGAAATGCTCAGAGGGGTGTCCCTACTCCAATACCGAGGCCAGGATGTCCCCGCAGAACCACAAGGAGGGATGATCGCCAGCTGCACCGGTTAGTCCGCAATGGCCGTACCAAGTCAGCTAATCGGCTTCGGGCTGAGTGGCAGCAACTAACAAATGTGCCTGTATCCAGAAGGCTAGTCAACCAACGACTGGTTCAAGCAGGCTATTGTGCCAGGCGTCCCCTGAGAAAGCCACGCCTGACGAGACAACACCGCCAGCGCCGAATGCAGTGGGCCAGAGAGCACTGTCAATGGCAGCCAGGACACTGGAATCAAGTGATCTTCAGTGACGAGTCGATTTCTGGTCTATCGTCAAGATGGCCGCGTCCGAGTGCGCAGACAAGTGCATGAAGCCTACAACAAAGATTGTATATTGCCAAGAGTCCAAGCTGGAGGTGGTGGTGTGACCGTTTGGGCTGCTTTTCATGCAGGGGGAAAAACTGACCTGGTTGTTCTGAATGGAAACCTGAACCAGTTCAAGTACAGGGCCATTCTGGAAGAAATATTGCTTCCATTTGCTCGTGCAGCCTTTCGAGGAAGCTTTGTCTTCCAAGATGACAATGCACGGCCTAATCGTGCTCGCATGATCCAACACTTTCTTGCTGACCGTGGTGTAGAGCATATGGAGTGGCCTGCCATGTCCCCGGATATGAATCCGATAGAGAACTTGTGGGCAGAATTAACGCGTCAAATCAACCACTTGGACCAGCAGCCGACCTCTGTGCGTGAATTGCAGCAGGCTATTGTCACTGCATGGCAAGCGATTCCTGTCCAAACCTTGGCAAATCTCATGAACAGCATGCCTCAACGTGTACGTGCTCTGCTGAATGCTCGTGGGGGTTACACGAAGTACTGAACTGTAATTTTACTGTCCATAATCCCAGTCGTAATTTAACTTTTGTTTTTGTTAAAAAAAAAATTGGCTAATGTGCAAAATAAAGAGATACTTCTGGAAAACGTACAGAAGTTTAACACAGTACTGTCCATGAATTGAGTTCGATATCAGTTTACATCACTTTCAAGGATCAATTTATTTGTTTCGAAATGTCAAATGTGGTTTTTGTTTCTTTTAAAGGTCACATTAACACAATCTAGAATAATTTCAACATAATTCCAATGAACTTTTGGTTCTAAGACATCTTGAAACGTAAGTTCATCCCCACAAAAAAAATATTCCATATTAAATGCCAAGTCTGTATATTCCGGGTGTGTGTGTGTGTGTGTGTGTGTGTGTGTGTGTGTGTGTGTGTGTGTGTGTGTGTGTGTGTGTGTGTGTGTGTGTGTGTGTGTGTGTGTGTGTGTGTGTGTGTGTGTGTGTGTGTGTGTGTGTGTGTGTGTGTGTGTGTGTGTGTGTGTGTGTGTGTTAGTTAGTTAGTTAGTTAGTTAGTTAGTTAGTTAGTTATATATATTGGTATTGTCGTGTCCCCGGGGTTAACAACCTAAGATTGGTTAGTTAGTTATATATATTGGTATTGTCGTGTCCCCGGGGTTAACAACCTAAGAGGATGAATAACCCAAATGAGCTTTACTCTGAAGCGTATACCCAACTTGGTGGTAGTGACATGCGTGGGGTGGGTGGTAGCAAGCTCTTACCTGCACGTAGGTCATTGGGCTTGCTCGAACCCACCACAAATAAACGAGACAGAACACAAGGTAATATGCAACAGATAATGGGTTTATTGAAATAATGAAAGGTAAGGTAAACTAAAATTCCTAAATGAGGGTCCCTCCACTCCGACTCAGATACGAACAAGGGGAAAATATAACTAAAATAAAATATATAATGTTTATGTCTTGCAGCCACTTACCTCCAGTCTCAACGAGGGCTTGGTTTGCGTCACAGGTCCGGTCGGTCGGAAAAATGGCCACGCGTCAACCTGCTCAACATGGCGCCGAGCCACGCTTTCACTGCACCATGAATGTGAGGTAATTCAGACCGCCGGTCCCCTTGCGCTCTCCACTTCATTCGAAACGCTTGAGCTCCATGAACTGCCGGCAATGTCCCCTCCTCACGATATAAATTTACCACACCGCTCCTTCTCTGCACCAGGTGCACACAGGCTCCAAACTTGCTCCACCAGCGCACACGAATCAAAATGCGACCACCTTTCATGAACGCCAGGACCAGAAGATGGAATGCGACCGCCTATAACAACCGCCAGCACAAAGAGAGCAAGATGGTTAGACGGCGTCTTTTTCCTCTCCCAGCTCTTGAATGTTCCACGCTGACGTCACATTCTGTCCAATCACCAAGCACTACTCGATCATCCCATCATGCCTCCACCAATCACGAAAGCCGGGGTGTGGCCTACTCGTTATGAGGGGGGGTGGGGGGGGGGGGGAGGCAAGAAAATAACTTATCTGTGTATATTGGAAGCATTTGTTATAATCTCCTCTCTTTCTCTTTGCCTTTTCTCTCTCTCTTTCTCTCTTTCTCTCTCTCTTTCTCTCTCTTTCTCTCTTTCTCTCTTTCTCTCTTTCTCTCTTTCTCTCTTTCTCTCTTCTCTCTCTTTCTCTCTTTCTCTCTTTCTCTCTCTCTCTCTCTCTCTCTCTCTCTCTCTCTCTCTCTCTCTCTCTCTCTCTCGTCGTGGCAATCATGGCTGCTGTGTGTGAGGAGCTGTGAGTACTGTGCTGTGTTGGCATCTTTCCCATCCTCCATTTCACTCCATTTGTGTCCTTGTACGTGTTTGTGAAGTTTTCCCCATGTTTCCTTTCTTTGTTGAGACAGGAGAGAGAAAGAGAGCGCACATGGTAAGTGATTAGCAGGCCTGTTCAGGACCCCCTGGTTTGGGCCTGCTCTTCCATTTGCCGTGTTTATATGTTTAGCCTTTTCTTGGCTAAATACTTCACCCATATTATTACTTTTCCTTTTCCTCCACTTGCTAGTTTTGCTTGTGGCAGGTTTGTTTTTGTTTTTTCAATTTACTTCATTTGTTAATTTTACACTATGGCAAACGTACGTTTGCACAATAGTGTGTGCGAGGCACTTACTCCAAAGAACGGGGTCATAGTTTGTCCGCCGGACGGAGTTAGTGTTGACGACGTTGTAATGGGTTTCGGAGAACAAATTGGGCTCGAAAACATTCTCGCAGCATCGAAAATGAATCAACGTGTCGTGCTCTTCCTGTCCGAAGAGCGATATGTTGCTCAGACAGTCGAAACCGGCTTGTCTGTCGCACCGGATCTTTTTCTTACTGTGTGTCCTTTGGACACACCTGCCGTCAAAATTATTATCTCGAATTTACCACCTTTCTTTAAAAGCGAGGAGATTACCTGTGCTTTAAACCGTTTTGGGACAGTCGTGTCACGGATCTCAATGATCCCCTTACGTTTGCGTTCTGGCGCTTCGGTTAGACACATCATGTCTTTCCGGCATCACTGTTATATTGTTTTAAAGAACAATGCACAATCGCTTAGTGCTGCTGTGACTTTGAAGCGCAAAGATCGCAGCTACCAAATATACATCGCTACTGAGGCAATGACGTGCTTTATTTGTGGCGAGCACGGACATTTAAAGAACGCTTGTCCGAAACCAAATATTCCCGGTGACGAATCTCAACGTGTGGAATCTAACCGGGAATCTCAACACCTGGAACTCAAACCAAGCACCAGTGGTACATCTAGAGTCGCGGAGCCCAAGCCAGACACGAGTGGCACATCTAGAGCGGAGTGTACAGACGCCTCCCATAATCAGCCCCGCGGTGCGAGTGCAGAACTAAAGCGGATGACGAGGGTTTTATCACCGTTCAATCTCGGAGAAACAAGCGCCCAAACGTCAATGGTCACGATGTAACGGTGAGCGTTCCAAAAAAACTGGCAGCGTCGGGCAAACAAAATGGCTCCCATTTGGAAGCAGCTGCCCCGTTTGCTGCCGTGGAAACGGAAAACAGATTTGCCGTGTTAGCTACGGAGGATAATAATAACGCTCCTGATAACGAGCAAGACAAACACGAGCACGAACAAGAAGGTGGTGTCGTGCCCCAAGAGGTACAAGGAGGTGATGTTGTGCCCCAAGAGGTACAAGGAGGTAGTGTCATGCCCAAAGAGGTACAAGGAGGTAGTGTTGTGCCCCAAGAGGTACAAGGAGGTAGCGTCGTGTTCCAAGAGGTAGCTGTGACTACCCCTGTGGTTGCCGATACTACAACCATGGACGTCAGCAATGAACCTGTTTTGGTCCCTCTCCCTGCTAAGGGTGAATTGTCTGAGATGTCTGCGCCACAGACAACCCCGTACATGATGGAAGCAGAGAGTGTATGTTCTGTTTCGGAAATAGTTTTTCCCCTCCTGGCAGAAATGGAAATACCTGCTCCACCGGGGGAGCACGGTACTAATGTAGATCCCCAATTAAACTACGACTCCGATGGCGCGTCGTCGCTTGCCTCTGGTGGTAGCACCGAGGTCTGGAATGATCCAGGCTTATCCCAGGAACCGGAGAGTGGTCCGACTGTGCCCCCCCAGGAGATCCTAAAGTTTTTACATCACACCTTCCGTAAGAGAAATGTTAAAATTCAGGATTCCTTCCCTGATCTGCACAGTTTTATCATCTCCGCAAAGCGACTGCTCCTTCAGTCCGAGCAGTTTGGCTTGACTGAACCACAAATGTTTCGTCTCAGGAAATGGGTTCTGAAAGCAAGGAAGCACCTGCAGGCATATCATGACCCAATTGACTGATACCCTTCCCCAAATTCCACACTATGGCTTTTTCTATAGCCACTTTAAACATAAACGGAGGACGCTCGTATTTACGAAAAGCTGAAGTTAAGGAGCTTGTTTTGCAGAACCACATCGATATCTTACTCTTACAAGAAACCAGATGTAGTTCCACCTGTATGAGTGAATGGGAAAGAATAATGAAAGGAAGGTGGTTCTTCAGTAGCTTAGAGTGTCCTCGGGCTGGGGTAGCCATCTATTTGCATCCTTCTCTCTGTAATCTCATTGTTGATTTTAATGAAATAATTAAAGGGTACTTAATCTCTCTCACTTTCACCCTTAATGGTTTTAAACACACAATAGTGAACGTCTATGCACCCAGTGACAGCACGGATAGAATTGCTTTTTACACACAGTTAGAAACCTCCCTTGCACGTTTTGATTTTAATGGATTTGTTTGTTTAGGAGGGGATTTTAACTGTACGATGGACTCTACCATTGATCGCAATGGGAATGAGCCTCATCCAGCAAGTATTGTGCCTCTGACTAGGACTTTGACAACCTTCTCCCTTGTTGACATCTGGAGAACTCGAAACCCATCCACACGCCAGTATACATGGTGTCGGTGTTTAAATGGCCGTCTGTCCCTCGCAAGGTTAGACCGGTTTTATATTAATAGTGATTTTTTTAATATTGTGACCCATACTGCTATTGTCCCGAGTGGTTTCTCAGATCACCACATGGTTGTGTTTTGCACTTTCTCCCCGATTTGTAATCGTGGTGCTGTCTATTGGACATTCAATGTTAGTCTTCTGGAAGACAAATGTTTTATTGATGCTTTTAAAATCTTCTGGGAGACTTTACTCCTGCGGAAAGCTTCCTTCCCTCTCCTCGGACAGTGGTGGGACAATGCAAAAGTCCAGATAAAAATGTTTTGCCAGCAGCATGGGTCCTTTCATACCAAGAATGATGTTGCTCTTCAATCCCTGCTTACCAAGGAGATTTTAACTTTACAATATAACCTCTCAGCTTCTAATGCTGAACGGACTAATCTTTTGTTGGCTAAGAAAAAGGCCGTTCTTGCTGAATTGTGTGTAAAGCGAGCGAGAGGAGCTTTGGTCCGGCTCCGAATGGAAAATTTGTGTTTTCTCGATACCTCTCCAAGTTCTTCTTTGGATTGGAAACCCGAACCAAATGAAGCCAGCAACTAACCTCGCTTCGGACAAAAGAAGGGAGAGTGACATACGATCAAAAATGTATCAGAGGTTCCGCCAAGGAATATTTCTCTGACTTGTACCGTGCCAAGAACATTGATCATGGAATGATTGACTCTCTGGTTACCTCTTTGCCCACCTTGTCCGAAATGGCACGCCAATAGTTGGATGTGGAAGTTACTTCGGAAGAACTTTTTTCCGCATTGCAAACTTTACCCACTGGCAAGGCGTCAGGCTTAGATGGGATCCCAATGGAACTCTACCGGGCCTTCTGGAACCTTTTGGGTCCTGAACTACTTGGTCTTTTAAACGACAGCTTGCGATCTGGCTCGCTACCCCTCAGTTGTCGCAGGGCTGTACTTGCCCTCATTCCCAAGAAAGGAGACCTTCAGAACTTGAAAAACTGGCGTCCAATCTCGTTACTTTGTACTGACTATAAAATATTTGCCAAAGCTCTTGCAAACCGCCTCACGCTGGTGATTGGGGAGATTGTACACCCCGACCAATCCTACTGCATTCCCAAAAGGACTATACATGATAGTATTTTTATCGTTCGTGACATTATCGATATTTGTACCATTGAACAAAGGAATGTTGGTTTGGTTTTCCTCGACCAGGAAAAAGCTTTTGATGCAATTGATCATTTTTACCTCTTTTCTGTTTTACGTGGCTTTGGTATCGGAGAATTTTTTATCTCTTACACTAAATTATTGTATAATAATACTTTTAGCTTGTTAAAAGTAAATAATATTTTATGCCAGCCATTCTCTGTTTGTAGAGGAATTCGCCAAGGGTGCCCCTTGTCTGGTCTTTTGTACTCCCTTTCAGTTGAGCCTCTGCTTATTCGATTGCGTGCGCGCCTTCTTGGTTTCGCCCCCCTTCCAGCAGTAAACCCGGTCAAGACAATTGCCTATGCAGATGACCTGTGCGTAATTGTTCGCTCTGATGAAGATGTTTCTTCCTTGGTTCATTGTGTCCAGGAGTTTAGCTCAGCAAGCTCTGCAAAAATCAACTGGCTCAAGAGCAATGCCCTCTACTTGGGTCCGCCAAGTGACGCCCCTCCTCCAACCTTGCCCGGCCAGCTTGTGTGGGCACAAGACGGGATACACTATCTCGGGGTCTCTCTTGGCACTCCGGACTTCGTCTCGAAGAACTGGGAAACACATAACTAAAACTGAGCAGCGGCTTCTAAAATGGAAAGGTTTACTGAATCAGCTCTCTTATCGGGGTCGCACCCTGATAATAAACAATCTTGCGGCATCAATGCTGTGGCATAAGCTTAAGGCACTACAAGCCCCAGCTTTTATTCTTAAAAAACTCTCAAGTGTTTTCATTGACTTTTTGGGGGGGGGGGGGAACACTGGCTCCGGTCAGGCGTGTTAAGCCTGCCCGTTGCTGAAGGTGGACAGGGGTTGGTCGATGTCAACAGTAAGGTGATGGCTTTTCGCCTCCTCTCACTACGCCGGCTCTTGTACACGGATGTCCCATGGAAAGCTTTTGCTCACTGCCTACTTAGGCAAGCCGGGAAACTTGGTTTTGACCAGCAACTCTTTCTCATCAACATCAAGAACATTGACTTAACTTTGGTCCCCCTATTCTACAGGAGCATGCTGGAAGCATGGCAGGCGATTCAATTTCAGCGTGATGCATGTGATTATTTCCTCCCAATGTTTTTAAATGAGCCAGTCTTTTTAAACCCAGTTTTTAAAGGGGTCTGTAGTGACTGATCTTTTATGCAAAAATTCATTGATATTGATTGCACTAAGGTCAAAAACTTTCGAGACCCTTTTCTCCATAAATGGAAGTCAGCAGCTGACGTTGCTGTGGCTACTGGTGTTCGTTCTATCAGAGTCATTGGGAGGATCTTCTCTCTGATTTTACGCCTTTTTAAACAAACCGGGCTAAAATGGAACCCACTGGTGGAAGCTAACCCCTCTTTGTCACAATGCCCCTTTCCAAAACTTTTAATTTCTTTCCAAGGTCTTATTCCTTTTAATACAATGGAGAAATCCTCTGTTTATTCCATGTGTGTTGGAATTCTTGTTCCCTGTAAACCGACAGAACCTCAAACACACTGGAGACCTCTGCTCCAAATTGGCGCTGCCGCAACAATCAAATGGCTCACCATGTATAGGGCACCCATTGTCAAACGCACTGGGGACCTGCAATGGTGACTGGCACATTATATTTTATCTTCAAACGTTTTATCTCACCGCATATGCCCTGACAACTCGGAAATGTGTCCCTTCTGTGATGTCCCTGAAACTGTTTTTCATGCTTTTATTGAATGTACGAGGTTGGCTCCTCTTTTTTCAGTTTTATCACATGTGATTGAAGGGCTAGGCTTGGTTTTCACACATTGTGTTTTTATATTTGGCTTTAATTTTTCTTACCGGTGTAAAGAAGAATGTATTTTAGCCAACTATCTGTTTGCGGAGGCAAAACTTGCTATTTATTTATCAAGAAAGCACAAAATGCAAACCATTCGTGCACCACTTTTATCTGATGATGATGTTTTTATGATTTTCAAAGGTCTAGTTACGTCTCGTTTACATCTGGAGCTTGAATTCATTGAATGTACGCTCTTCTCACAGCGATGGTGCGTGAAGGAATCCCTTTGCAGCTTGGTTGATGGTGTCATCCTAGTCTAGTAGGAAGACTAGGTCCCCCTGCACTCCCCGGAGATATACTTCTAATCAGTGTTTCTAGATTGGAAAAAATGTGTAGAAAATGACTAGCTATGGCCCCAAGCTGAAAAAATGTCCCACATACCATTTTTATGCAAATTACTGCTGCCATTATCAAAAAAACGATTTTTGACATATCTCAGCCAATATTGCAGATAATTGAAAAATGAAGGTGTCTAGACCCATGTTTTGAAGGGCATAGATCATGATAGAACTATTCATAACATGATTACATGTGTCTATGGTATACTAGTATGCATATTAATGCTGTAATTACAAAATAATCAGTTTTACAAATGATAAGGATACGTTAATACTGCAGATAACTTAACATGGTACATAAGGGGTCTAAACCCAGGTATTTTCAAGGTTAAATGTCAACAAGATGCTCCTGAGTCTTGCATAGGGGCGGGACATTGGCAGTAACATTGGTACCACTCAACTTTTCTTCCCACCATTGACTTTGTATTGCGAGAGATTTTCACTTGCTTATTTAAAGGTTTCTCACCCAGCCCACGTAAAATCTACCAACTCCTGCTGTTAACTCCCAAACATATTTTTTTTATGTTATCCAATCACAGTGCAGAAATGACAGACTAGAGATCCAAATTAGTGCTGCTATAGCTGCCATTTTACATTTCCATCCATGTAACATGCGCGCTCGCGCGCTCGTATCAATTGGTAATGTCGCGCGCTCGTATCAATTGGTAACGTTGATGTTATTGAATACCTCAGTTGAAAGTTCAGTCTTCCATTCCATCTGTGTGTTGTTCTTGGTATTCATCCTCCAATCTAGCCAGGTAAGATGCTAACTATAATGTTACTCACACTCTTGACTTCAGTTTCTGCATGAAATCATAAACAGGCAGAATAACAGCTGAGCCAGCTAGCACCATGTTAGCTAACGTTAAAGCTAGCCTCATCTATGTACAGTATGTTCCTAATGTCGGTGTAACTTAAACTTTTGTTAATGCCAAACATGAGACATATCTGTTGACTTCTGTATATGAATTGAACCAGAAAGAGGCACGACAGCTGAGCTAGCTACAGTAACTTAGCACAATGTTTCATTGGCCTAGATAGCTAACGTTAGTGTGGAAGAATTTAGATGTTTTAGCTATTAGCACTTTTGATGCCACTAAACATGGTTTAGTCAGCTAAAAAGTACCCTAGTGTAGAACATGACTCAGAACCTCTGTTACCTCACTGAAAACTCAGAGCCTCCTTTCACAGGCACTTTTAACATCATTCGTGATTTCTTATTTGTCATTTAACAGTGATGGTAGACATCGACAGCAAGCATGCCCAAAAGAAAACGGAGTGTAGAACCTGCAGCCCAAAGCTCTCCTCCTACATGCATCCTTCATGTACCATCCATGTCTGATCATGGGGATTTCACGCCCCTCCGTAAAATTAAAGGATCTGCTTCAGAAAAACTGCAACTGCTTCAAAAGATCCGGGATAGACGTCTCAACCAACCGCATGACTCCCCATGTCGTATGCAATCAGTATGTGATCAGATCCCGGCAACTCTTCCTGATGACCTAGAAAGAGTAGGATATCACAGCAAGTGTTATAAGCACTTTGTCCGCCACTTTCATCGTCTGGGAGATGATACAGAACCAG